>NC_143049.1:30775000-30927500 GCF_057628025.1 Oncorhynchus mykiss
TCACAAAATGACCAAAATACAAGTAGTCTAGCACATGTTCCATGAGTGTTAATGATGTGTATATGTTTGTGTCTTCAGCTGGATAAAGATGAACTCAGTGATGAAGAGAGTGAGCCGGAAAGGGGGGAGGATGACAAGGGAGACGGGGAGGAGGAAGACGAGGAGAAGGAGTATTGTTGGGAGAGAAGTAAAGATGGTCTAAACGCCAAACTGAAAATGCTGACCAATAGCTGTGTCTTAAACAACCTAACAAATCACAGAGCTGCTGTTGTGAGAAAGATACGCAATGCGCAGTAGAACTGTGAACCTAGACAGAGTTCAAGGAAGATTAAAGGCTTTAAATACAGGATAGAGTTAACCATAACCATCTAAGCACAATACAGCTGGAACTCCAGTCACATATGCCCATTAATTGTCCTACTGTATAAAATGTGAATAGGAAGTACCCTATGTATTTTTATCATTTCAAATACATTTTTTTCCTCCATCTATGGGTTCCTTGGCCACTATTCTTCTCAGCATAGTCTACTTGATAACAATAGACCTGCCTATTTCCGTTTTTTTAGGACTGGCAGAGTGTATGAAAGAGATTGCTTTACCCTTTTTGAATACAGATTACTTGTTTGATTAAGAAATTAATACTTCAGTATACTGAATGTATCTCAAAGAAAGGTTTGATATCGCTGTAAGAATTGTTTTGAGTGACCGTTTTTGTAAATTCTGAATGTAGTTTTTAAAAAGAGGAGGATGGGCTCATTGTGATAGCTGGAATGGAATTAATGGTAGGTGTCAAACACGCAAACATATGGAAACCACCTGTTTGACTCCTTTCCATTGATTCCATTCCAGCCACTACAAGGAGCCTGTATATAATTGTATGACTTGTCAGGGATAAATGGTCTGTTAGAGTAGGCTACACTGTTGTTCATAATATGGCTATAATTTATGTAATGTAATTGCAGAAAAAAACATAGCCTAGCTAGCCTATAACAAGTCCTACAATCTTCTATCACATAGTGTAATTGGTGTTATTTTCATGTGACCAATTTATACTAATGCTGATATACTGATATGCTAATGCTTTGAGTTTCCGATGTTTAATGACCTTGTGTATTTAATTTATTCAATTGACCTTTGGGGGAGGGGTGCAGGTTATTGGGTCATACCAAATGCTTGGCCTAATAAACAATTTTGGAAATGAATGCCTTCAGTGACTTCCATCATTTTAGGGGTGAAACTTTGAATCATATGCAATGCAATGTATTAATTTTAGCATGTTATAGAACTAAGGATAACTCATACATGTGTGTTTGTATGGTCCCACAGACTAGGCATGCTTATTTTTACTAGGCTATGGGTTTTCCCGCCTTCGGGGTTCACTTTAGAGGAACAAGGTCTTTAAACTGCGTGAATTTGACTAGCCTAACGTGATTATATTTGGATGAAGTGGTATTAAATGTCAGTCTTTATCCATATTTTATGTACGACTCAAGAAGCAGAACTTTACCTTTGACTGAAGAAGCTAAACTTGACCTGAGCCGCATCGGCCCCCTCGGCTGGCGGCCATACACACACCTGCACCACCAGGTGAGTGAGCGCTGAAAGCAAAGGCTATGGATTCCCACAGTGGTGTCAAAATACCCATAAAAACTAGCGGTCAAACAGGAAAATGGTTCCAATCGTTTTTACACCGTTTATTTTCCCATAGGGGATTTTAGAAAACACTTAAAACGAGGGCTGTGTTTCCTATAGGCTTACCCTGGTGTGACGTTTTGATAATCATGCAAATCTCTCTCAGACAACGTGACTTGTATCAATATATTTGGCTCTATTTACTCTCAGATTCGAAAATGCTAATTAGCATCAAAGTAGACATGCAAGACTACAAATCAGAAAGGTTGCTAGATCGAATCCCAGAGCTGACAATGTACTAATATGTTGTTCTGCCCCATGAGCAAGGCAGTTAACCCACTGTTCCCTGGGCGCCAATGTCGATTAAGGCAGTCCCCCGCACCTCACTGATTCAGAGGAGTTGGGTTAAATGTGGAAGACCATTTCAGTTGAATGCATTTAGTTGTGCAACTGACTAGGTATCCCCTTTCCCTTAAATAAAGGTTAAATAAAAAATAAATACAAAATCCTTCCCTGCAAGCACCTGCATGTAATCTCTAGTTGACTCCTTTTCTAACAGTTATTGTGTAAATTTAAAACTTGCTCAAGACAGTTCACAGAATTGTCAATTCAAGTAAATGTTGCCAAAATATTAATTACTGAATTTAGCCAATACAGACATTCTTACCTTGGCCTCAATTCGGCAGTCTCGTCCAGATCATCGTGGCATTTGTAGTTCTTTATGATAGCCACATTAGCAGCTAATTAGCGTTTCATTTTGATAAACTTCACCTTGTCCTAGAGAGATTTTTGTTATCAAAATGTCACACCGGGGTAAGCCTACATAAAACACAGCCCTTTTATTGTAAGTGTTTTCTGGTGGAATGGTGGAAAAACGTCTGGAACAATTTCCTTGTTTGACCACCAGTGTTTTGGGTGTCATGAATCATACTGTGGTACTCTATCGATCTGTTGTTGGTGAGTGTCAATCTTACGGAAACCGCAAAGGGGAGACATTGCAACACATATGACATCTACTTGCAGGATTGCTTTCCAAAAACAACACAGATTTTTTTTTAACAAAGCCCGGGAGAGCATTTGTAAACGGATGTAGGCAATTATCTTCCTCTTGCGTGGCATGACTTGCAATCTTATCCGTGTTTACCGCAGGAGAGGTAGCTATTAAATAAATAGTTTTTTCTGGTGGTCAACCCGCCAACTCCGCCAAGAAGCCTCCAGACCAGTAGATGGCGGTAATGTGATGCGTGACGTGTGAGTTTGGGAGCCCAGCAGGGTTGCCATGGTCGTCGTTTTCCGAAAATTGGGCTATATTGAAAACGATGTTGCGGGAGAAAATGTATTGTTCGTGGGTGTCGCGTTTTTGGTGTACTTCCAAATTGCACCGCGGCCACCATGGCATTTTTCTTAATATATATATTTTTCACTGTGACCTGCTGCTGATTGAGTGAGTGACTGAACTTTTGTGAGTGTAATGTTTACTGTTTATTTTTTATTGTTCAATTCACTTTAGTTTATTATCTATTTCACATGCTTTGGCAATGTAAACATATGTTTTTCCCATGCCTATAAAGCCATTTGAATTGAATTGGGGGAGGGCCAGAGGAGTGTGTGTGCATTGAGAGCACTGAGTGTGTGCTGCAGGCTGAGTCACGGAGACTGAGAAGCAGTTTTAGCAGCTGTATGTAGGCTATTTAGATTGGTCATTATGGAGACACTTTTTCCATAAAACATATTAACGCGCTAGAACTGATATAACAGCGACAACGCATTGGAAAATAACTTTAGGCGTACTAGAGCGCTTTCGATCAATTCGATCAGAGGTGAGTAAACTGTATTGTAAAGTCGACTTTTCTCATGGATAACCATATCAAGCGAAGGGTCTTACTCATGGTCAGTTCCAGGTTCTGGAAAAAATGACATTTTAATTTTTAGCCATCAAGTAGGCAGACTATTTATTACTTTGTATGCCATTGTAGGCTACTGTATAGCCTACCATTTGATATAATATATATGTTGAAATGACGATAGGGCTCCCGAGTGGCGCAGCGGTCACTGCATCTCAGTGCAAGAGGTGTCCCTGGTTCAAATCCAGGCTGTATCACATCTGGCATTGATTGGTCCCATAGGGCTGCGCACAATTGACCCAGCATTGTTCAGGTTTGGCCGGCATAGGCCATCATTGCAAATAATTTGTTCTTAACTGACTTGCCTAGCTAAATTAAAAAATATATAGGCCACTTGTGTACCCTACCTGGAGCTGGCAAAAGTATTTAATAAATTACTCAGTTTGTTGTAGCCTTGTTATTATGCAATTGTTAATGGCCATGTTTAGTAAATTAAATTGGAAGTTATCAATTGTGATCATGGTCACAGCTCTATGGCAAATGTATAATTCGCCACATATAATGTCAGATGCATTGTGGACATTCCCTGAAATGACATGTTGGCCTATATCTAGCTAGGCAAACCATGGCAAATTTGAATTGCAATTATAAACCCAGATTTTAGTCAGTAGCCTATGCCTATTGAAATAACAAGTCAATCTCGCAAATAGACCATTTATAATGGTTTGTAGTCTTAACATCTGGCACACAATATTTATTTATTTTGATTGAACCTTTATTTATCCAGGAATGGCTCATTGAGATTTGAAATCTCTTTTTCAAGAGCTCCTGGCCAAGATAGGCAGCAAAAAGTCATTACACAATTACAGACAGACAACATGAAAAACTATAGGTAATCTAGTAAAAAAAAACATAGAATTCACAAGAGTATAACATAATCTTTAAAAACATTGACAGGTCAGGGAATCAGCCTCAAAATCCTTCACCAATAATTTAAAAACACTCTGGACAAGTTCTTCCAGTTTAAAAGTATTTTGTAAGGTATTCCAAGCCAATGACGCAGAGTACATAAAATACCCTTTACCAAATTCAGTTCAGACATTTGCAACAGTTAGCAGGATAAAGTCCTGCGAACGAAGAGAGTACCCACCACATTTCTGAACAATAAAAATGCCCAGATAAAATGGTAGTAAACCCAAAATGGCTTTGTAAGTAAAAGTATACCAGTGACTGAGCCTACAATTGACGAGAAGAGAAGGCCAGCCAACCCTGGTATATAAAGTGAAGTTTGAAGTTCGTCCAAGTGTTTCTTGCACAGAGATTTCGAGATCCTCTGTCCAACTTTCATCACTCAAACTCTCCTGTTGGATTTATCTATAGTTATGCACATGTGCAGGCAGGATTTATTTCCAATTATTAACAGGGTGGTTTGAGCCCTGAATGCTGATTGGTTTAAAGCCATGCGTAATGGTTTTGCAGTTTAAAATAAATCTCAATGCTCCATGGTAAAGGGTGTCAAATGATCTTAAACACTGAGTGGAAGCATTCATATATAAAATATCCCAATAGTGTTGTAAAGGCATAAATGTAGCTTATACTAGCCTCCTTCTGGCTTCAATAGAAAAACAGGCCTTTTGTCATTTAAAAGAAGCTGTCATCAATTAAAGTTCCAAGATATGTATATGAGGTTACAGTCTCAATCTCATTGCCCCAACAGTTAATAATGAGTGAAATGTTCAGAAGTCTATTTATTGCTTTAGAAAACACCATTAGTTTAGTTTTTTCGGTATTGAGGATAAGCTTCAATTGACACAAGGTATGTTGAACAGTATAAAAAGCCGTTTGCAAGTTCTGGAAAGCTTTTGTAAGAGACGAGGCACAACAATAAATAACAGTATCATCAGCATAAAAGTGAAGTCGTGCATTTTGCAAATTTTTGTCTAAATTATTTATAGAAATAGTGAATAAGAAGGGACCAAGTACAGAGCCCTGGGGCACACCATTACAGACAGACAATTTAACACACATCAAATCAAATTTATTTATATAGCCCTTCGTACATCAGCTGATATCTCAAAGTGCTGTACAGAAACCCAGCCTAAAACCCCAAACAGCAAGCAATGCAGGTGTAGAGCCCATCAAATTGAGTGCACTGAGTTCTATCAGACAGATAGTTAGCAAACCATGCAACTGCATGCTCCGAAAGACCTACGCTCGACAATCTCTGCCTCTATATAATAACAGCACAATTTCCAGAAAATAGTGCAACATTTGTTTTTTGAAGTTCGTCCAAGTGTTTCTTGCACAGAGATTTCGAGATCCTCTGTCCAACTTTCATCACTCAAACTCTCCTGTTGGATTTATCTATAGTTATGCACATGTGCAGGCAGGATTTATTTCCAATTATTAACAGGGTGGTTTGAGCCCTGAATGCTGATTGGTTTAAAGCCATGGTATAGCAGACTGTGTATCACGGGAATTGCTATTCTAATTAGGTTGTTAACCAGTTTATAATAGCAATAAGGCACCTCAGGGGTTTGTGGTATATGACCAATATACCACAGTTAAGGGCTATGTCCTTAGAATTGCCCTTAGCTGTGGTATATTGGCCATATACCACGCCTCCTTGGGCCATATTACTTAATCATAGCTGTCAAAATAAGTTAAATTGATCTGGAGAGTTTAATACGGGTGATTTATCTTTTCTCTTGTGACATATTCTTAAACTTGCAATAATTATTATATTGATGGAAAACCGAATTTTGCTTCCTAGCCTGTCGTTAAAAATGAAGAGGAAAAAAATAATTCTTAATTCGCTCGATATGTTATAGACTAAGGGTTTCGTGGATAAATGTGGCAACTCCTCTCTTGCTACAAAAAAACCCCAAAACATTAAAGACCTAGTTGTCTGCCTTGTTGCGGGTTTTCAGAGGTCAGGGCCTCGAAATTTTAGCTAGACCTGGCAACCCTTAGCCGAAGGTAGAATGATGAAAACCATCAAGTTCCTGCTTTCCTGTTCTCCAGAAGCAGTTGTCTGACGGTGAGTGTTGTTTAACCAGCTAAGCGTATCTTCAACATTATGGATATATTTTTATATTTTGAGGATTGACTATCAGCGACTATTTTATGTCTAGATATCTGACATTAATTGACGACTGACTGTTCATCAGTGTGTGAGAAACGGGACTAATAGCTAGCTAGCTGTGCGACATTAGACGGTAGCTAACGTTAGCTTGCTAACAACCGTGGCCCTGTGTGCCATGTGCCATTTCCAAATGGGTTAGCTAAACGCATAACGTTAGCTACAGCCATATTACTAGTGTGTAGCTAAAGCATTACAAACATGTTATCCAGTACTGTAATTGTCAGATGACACGTGGCTGGTGAAATAATTGACTAACGTTATTCAGACATCATTAACTTACTATACAGCCCACAACGTACAAGTATTGCCCGTTAGATTAACGGTAGCTAACTAACGTGCTAGGTGTATGAAACTAGTAATTTAGTAGCCTGCTGATTTTTAAAGCTAACTAGTAAAATATCCTCCGTTGAGCATGCATTTCACTCCAGGACCACGCTTAATCCGTGTCCAGGAAACTGGCCTATAATGTTTACCCGCCTTGTTTCAACAGCCAACAAAGATGCAGATCTTTGTGAAAACGTTGACAGGTAAAACCATCACCCTTGAGGTGGAACCCAGTGACACCATCGAGAATGTGAAGGCCAAGATTCAAGACAAAGAAGGTAACACTCAATCTCAGCAACAGTAAACATTGCTGGGCACTGATCTAGGGTTGGTTTACCTTCCACCTGAGAACCGAAAATCGACATAAGATATGTGTATATGGGCAACTACTCCAGTTGGTGTGATGTGGATGGTTTGATGGCAAACCTACTTAGTTTGCTGTCTTCCCTTTCAGGTATTCCTCCTGACCAACAGCGACTCATCTTCGCTGGCAAACAGTTGGAGGATGGCCGCACATTGTCAGACTACAACATTCAGAAAGGTACTTCTTGACTAATCCAATGATGGAGATCATACTGTTTGTTCAGACAATGACAGACAAGTCTTCAGTGTTTACACTAATCTGTCATGGCATTGAGGCTTATATCACATCTTAGTCCATGGGAACGTGTGAGCAGTCTGTCTGGGGTGCAGCAGGTAACCTAGCGGTTAAGAGCGTTGCACCAGTAAATAAAAGGTTGTTGGTTCAAAATCCCCAAGATGACTAAGTGGAAAATCTGCTGATGTGCCCTTGAGCAAGGCACTTAACCCTAATTGCTCCTGTGAATCGCTCTGGATAAGAGCGTCAGCTAAATTACTAAAATGTGAAATATTATGCATGCTGTAATAGTCATGCATCACATATTAGCAGTTAATGCCCCTGGCCCTAAACAAAAATAATAAATAGTTTATATAACAAATATATATATATATATATTAGGCCCTAACAAACAATTTATTTTATATAAGGCCCTAACAAAAATACAAATGTTTATATAAAAATGTCAGTGCATATTTTCAACTCTTAGAAATACAATTTGTGATACTACCTGGAAAACAGTGGCATGTGTTACTTAGTGGACTATCATGTTTAAATAAATTCTACTGTGTAATCTTGTTGACGTGTAATTTGTTATTGTGTCACTACTTTGCTTCCCAGAGTCCACTCTGCACCTTGTGCTGCGTCTGAGAGGAGGTATCATCGAGCCTTCCCTGAGACAGCTGGCACAGAAATACAACTGTGACAAAATGATCTGCCGCAAGTATGTCTGCTTTCATTAACTGAACACAAAATACACTGAACAAAAATATAAACACAGCATGTGACAATTTCAAAGATTTTACTGAGTTGCAGTTCATTTAAGGAATTCAGTCAACTGAAATAAATAAATTAGGCTCTAATTTATGGATTTCACATGACTGGGAATACAGATATGTATCTGTTGGTCACAATACCTGAAAAAAAGGTAAGGGTGTGAATCAGAATACCAGTCAGTATCTGATGTGACCACCATTTACCGCGCAACATATCTCCTTCGCATAGAGTTGATCAGGCTGTTGATTGTGGCATGAGGAATGTTGTCCCACTCCTCTTCAATGGCTGTGTGAAGTTGCTGGATATTAGCAGGAACTGGAACACGCTGTCGTACGCGTCGATCCAGAGCATCCCAAATAAGCTCAATGGGTGACATGTCTGGTAAGTATGCAGGCCATGGAAGAACAGACATTTTCAGCTTCCGGGAATTGTGTACAGATCCTTGTGACATGGGGCAGAGCATAATCATGCTGAAACATGAGGTGATTGTTGTGGATAATTGGCACGACAATTAGCCCTAGGATCTCGTCACGGTATCTCTGTGCATTCACATTGCCATAGATAAAATGCAGTTGTCTTCGTTGTCCATAGCTTATGTCTGCCCATACTATAACCCCACCAACATTGGTCACTATGTTCACAACGTTGACATCAGCAAATCTCTCACACACACCGTCTGCCCGGTACAGTTAAAACCGGGATTCATCCAGCGTGCCAGTGGCCATTGAAGGTGAGTGTTTGCCCACTGAAGTTGGCTACGACGCCGAACTGCAGTCAGGTCAAGACCCTGGTGAGAACAACAAGCACACAGATGAGCTTCCCTGAGACGGTTTCTGGCAGTTTGTGCAGAAATTCTTTAATTTCATCAGCTGTCCAGGTGGCTGGTCTCAGATGATCCTGCAGGTGAAGATGCTGGATGTGGAGGTCCTGGGCTGCCATGGTTACATGTGGTCTGCAGTTGTGAGGCCTGTCAAATTATCTAAAACAACGTTTGGAGTGGCTTATGGTAGAGAATTGAACATTACATTTTCTGGCAACAGCTCTGGCGTGACAACTGCACATTTTAGTGGCCTGTTATAGTCACCCAGCATTACACAGGTGCACCACCTGTGTAATGATCATGCTGTTTAATCGGCTTCTTGATATGTCGCACCTTTCATGTGGATGGATAATCTTGGCAAAGGAGAAATGCTCACTAACGGGGATGTAAACAAATTTGTGCACAATTTTAACGTTTTTGGTGACTATGGAACATTTCTGGGATTTTATTATTTCAGCTCATGAAACATGGGATCAACACTTCACATGTTGCGTTTTATTTTTGTTCAGTGTAGAATTACAGACATCTACTGACCCAGGTCTGTGGACTTAATGATGTTGGTGCACTCTCTGTATTACAGATGCTATGCACGTCTTCACCCCCGTGCAGTCAACTGCCGCAAAAAGAAGTGTGGGCATACCAGCAACCTGCGCCCCAAGAAGAAGCTGAAGTAAACTTGCATCCTTACAATCTTTTGTCAAAGGTTTTCAATAAAAGAAAATGGAAAAAGGAAAGGCTCATTCTTGCTGTCACAAACCTTGACTTACTACATAGCACAAGGCAGTTTTGATCACATTATTCTATGCCCTTTTATTTTTTAGACAGTTTCTTTTGAACAAGGCTCATGAAAAATAACATTTTGCTCCACTTCACTTGAGTGCCTTAATCTAAATATCATGTGTGCAATGAAACTTGCAATTTCATCACGGATCTTTTTTTTTTTTTTTTTACAGTAAATGCAAATACATACAACCACTTACAAGGCCTATAGCATTGTCTCCTATAAGATGAACATCAAGCCCCTTCTACTGCTCTTAATGATTACATATGCTGGAGGGAAATAAGAGCTGGTCAAATGCCTTCATTCAAGTCTCAAAGATAGTTATATTTCCGTAAACCTCATGAATAAAGAGCTCAGTTCAATCCGTAGCGCTTTAGCATTTATGATGTAAATTTTGAAGGTCATTTCCGATTGCGCCGACATACAGCGTTATAGCGCAGATTTTCAGCGCTATGGATGGAACGGATTATATTTTTATGAATTATTAGACAATCTGGCTAGAGACAATGGCTCTTTGAGAAGTCTTAATTTAACATTGACTTATTGCAAGAGCAAACTCTTAAATGTCTTAAATCTTATCGCTCATCTAAATCATCTACCTAATTATCAGGACTAATCTAGCTTTAATTTAACATTCTATAAACACAAATGAGAATCTGTTGAGTCAAGCTTTTGAAAGCTCTTACTTTGAGAACTCAACTCTCTTTGGTGCCTTTTAGTTCTTAGATGGTTGGATATTCGCATGTATGCAAGTTACCCTCCCATGCCTCATACATCACACTATTACCAGCATGCCATAGTACCAATAAAGTTTTATATATTTACAACTGGTACCCGTAACACGGACACATCTGACGTTTCTGTCAATAAGCATGTTTCTTTACAGATTGTTTATCGCTCAGAGCACTTCACATGCATTGTTTTTTTTTAAGTATACAATTATCAGGCATGAGTCGTTAACATATCACAGGTTAAATAAAGACTAACAATCTGTAGTGCTGAAGACCTGCGCTACGAGCGCAATAGAAATTGAAAGGAGAAGTACATTTCAATCGCGCTACAGCGCAGATCTTCAGTGTTACGGATTGAATCGAGCCCTGACTACGTTAATCATATTGATGTCCCGAGATTATTACAGAGGCATATCTTTTGGTCTCTGTGACACTAACTTTGCTCAGATGTATAAAAAACAATATTTTGATAAGGCTAAATCTTTACTTTCTTGTTATTGAATACCAATTATCTTGAGTTGTATGATAATTTGATGTGAATTCTGTCAGCCACATTTTTTAAAATTATTCATCTGCTTCATGTAATGCTCCTTTCCACATACATGGTTGCACTGAGATCTCTCCCCCAAAAAATAAATAAACTCCTCACTGGAAAATTAAAATAGATAATCCACATTGCTCATTATACCATTATATTACCAAATTTGTATAAAATCAGTTGAATTCAAAATGTACAAGCACCTAATGATGTCATTGTTCTCATTCTTGACAATATTCCTAATCGCAAATAAACAGCCTAGCACTTAAGGCTATTGCCTTGAATGTTGCTTAAGAAAGCAACATGAAACGCAGCACAACACCGGACACAGCAGATACACTGCCTTGGTCAGTGTTTCCCAACCCTGGTTCTCCAGTATCCCCAACATTACACAGTTTTGTTGTAGCCCTTGACAAACACACCTAATTCAACTCAGTGAGGGCTTGATGATTAGTTGACAAGTTGAATTAGGTGTGCTTGTCCAGGTTACAATAAAAATGTACAATGGAGGACCTGGGTTGGGAAACACTGCCTAGGTAACACCACAACATATTGCTTAACAAGCTGGAAAGTACAGTACAGCGACGCAGCAATCTTCCCACAGCAGAAGCGGTGTTGTGCTTTATAGCAGGAGAGGACCAGCTCCATCTCTTTTTCCTCTCTTTGCATTGGCCATCCCCAACAGACTCTTCCTCTTTGGCATCATTTGTCAATCAGCTTGACAAGGCTCTGCCGGAGGTCGTTCAGGTCAAAGAGCTTGATGTCCAGGATCTCGATGGCCCTCTGCACCTCACTCTCAGTGCGGTCCCGCTCCTCTAGGGAGGCGGCCAGGTTCTGCTCGGCATTCTGCACCCGCCGCTCCAGCTCCAGGTTACGCATCTCCATCTCCTGAAGAACCACAGGGGGGAAAAGAAGACAATTTCACCCGTCTTAATTTACCCTTAGTGCATCCTACTTGCTGCTTGTTCCTGCAATGTTTCAGCAAGTATTTCTTCAGTGTGCAGTTCTACCTGTAATCTATGTATGGCTTCTTCTCTCTCCTGCTCCATCTCATGGTATTCTGATTTCTTGTTCTGCAGAATGTGGATTTCCTGGGATAAAAAAACCCATTATCAATCGCACATTAGGACCTTTGCGATCAGCAACACAAAACAAAGGAAGTTACAGGTTTTCGCATCAGCCTTTATCTATTTTGTTTAAAGACCACAACTGATTTGAGATCAGTTGCCTGGTTATGCTATCTTTGTGATAAGACTGTTCTCCATCTATAATTGCATACAATTCCATTTCAACTCCAGCTACTTTCGATCTTGGTAACTAGAAACGTCTCCCCCTAACCTCATTTTATGCATAAGTTGCAAAGGGCAAACAGCTGTACCAGAGGAGGCTGGTGGGTGGAGCTAGGACAGGCTCATTGTAATGACTAGAATGGAATTAACGGAACAGAGTCAAATGTGGTTTCTATATGTTTGTGTTTGACGTTCCATTAATTCCATTCCAGCCATTACAATGAGCCCATCTTCCTATAGCTACTCCCACCAGCCTCCTCTGTGATGTACCTACAATACCTCTCGTTTCCCCTGTATGTCTCTTGCCATCTGACCTCGTCTTTAGCCTTGAGCAGGGCCTCCAGTTCCTCCAGAGACCGAGTCAGCTCGTCCTTTAGCATGTCACTAGGACCGTGGCCGCCATGTGCTTCCAGATCAGCCACCTGCCAACAGACAATACGTTTCAGTCAAGACCAGGGGTGTATTCATCACGCCGATTATGTTGCAAAACGTTTTCCTGTTGCAAAACATTTTGCAACAGAAACCGTTCACTCCAAATGGAAAACGGTTTGCAATGAAAACGAGGTTTCTATTGGACAAATTCAGGAAGGTCCAATTTCCTTCTGTTTGCTTCCTTTTGGTTCTTACATGGTAAACAGTTTCCGTTGCAAGACGTAATGAATACACCCCAGGATAAATCAGTATAGACTTGACTGTTCTGCAGTTCTTGTCAGATCTCTAGAGGGAATGTGAACATTATTGTGACGTGTTTGCCAGGACCCTTGTTGAAACTAGATTGAGCCTCTACTTGCTATGCACTCCTGAATGGTGCTATAATTGGGACAGGTGCTGGTCCAGAAATGAATGATACCTTGCCTTTACAGCTTGCCCCTGACATTAAATGTTATGTTCATTTTCCTAAATGTTAACAGTGTATACCCAGTTGTGGTCATTTAAATCCGTCAGAATCTCTTTTCAATCAGCCATTCTAATTGTCCAGCAAGACAATGGGTCTGTTGTTCTCCAGGCCTTTCTTCATCAAATCAATTCACAACTGCTCCTCACACAAAATGCATCATATATAATATAATATAGCAGTACCACACTGCAGGTAAAGGAAAATCCAAATCCCTTTTCCCTGGCTCCGGATAAAAAATATCCTACTTTTCTCCTTCCTCCCCTTCTGACACACAGGTCTCGACACACATCTCTGCGTGCCTGGCAGATATCTCAGCTTGGATGTCGGCCCACCACCTCAAGCTCAACAAGACGGAACTGCTCTTCCTCCCGGGGAAGGCTTGCCCGCTCAAAGACCTCTCCATCACGGTTGACAACTCCACAGTGTCGCCCTCCGAGAGTGCAAATAACCTTGGCTTAACCCTGGACAACACCCTGTTGTTCTCTGCAAACATCAAAGCAGTGACTTGCTTCTGCAGGTTCATGCTCTACAACATCCGTAGAGTACAACCCTAACTCACACAGGAAGAGACACAGGTCCTAATCCAGGCACTTATCCTCTCCCGTCTGGACTACTGCAACTCGCTGTTGGCTGGGCTACTGCAACTCTCTGTTGGCTGGACTACTGCAACTCACTGTTGGCTGGACTACTGCAACTCACTGTTGGCTGGACTACTGCAACTCGCTGTTGGCTGGACTACTGCAACTCGCTGTTGGCTGGGCTACTGCAACTCGCTGTTGGCTGGACTACTGCAACTCACTGTTGGCTGGACTACTGCAACTCGCTGTTGGCTGGGCTACTGCAACTCACTGTTGGCTGGACAACAGGTTTTCAACCTTCCCAAGTTCTCTCATGTCACCCGTTATGCCACCTCAGGTCACTTGGCCACCCACCCCTACGGGAGTCCAAGCTCTTCTCTGTCCTGGCACCCCCCCAAAATATTTTTTCAATAAATAATAAAATATGTCATATATAATATCACCAAGTAACAGTACAACACTCCAGGTAAAGGAAACTCCAAATCCCTTGTGTATATACAGTACCAGTCAAAAGTTTAGACACACCTAATCATTACAGGGGTTTTCTTTATTTTTTACTATTTTCTAGTACATTGTAGAATAATAGTGAAGGCATCAGAACTATGAAATAACACATTTGGAATAATGTAGTAACCAAAAGTGTTAAACAAATCAAAATATAATTTTATATTTGAGATTCTTCAAAGCAGCCTTTGCCTTGATGACAGCTTTGGACACTCTTGGCATTCTCTCAACCAGCTTCATGAGGTTGGAATGCATTTCAATTAACAGGTGTGTTTTGTTAATCTGTGGAATTTCCTTTTTAATGAATTTAAGCCAATCTGTTGTTTTGTGACACGGTAGGGGTGGTAAAAACCATGTCCACATTTATTTTATTTTTGTACCTTTATTTAACTAGGCAAGTTAGTTAAGAACAAATTCTTATTTTCAATGACGACCTAGGAACAGTGGGTTAACTGCCTGTTCAGGGGCAGAACGACAGATTTGTACCTTGTCAGCTCGGGGGTTTGAACTTGCAACCTTCCGGTTATTAGTCGCTCTAACCACTAGACTACCCTGCCGCCCCACATTAAGGCAAGAACAACTGAAATAACAAAGAGAAATGACAGTCCATCATGACTTTAAGACATGAGGGTCAGTCAATCCAGAAAATTTCAAGAACTTTGAAAGTTTATTCAAGTGCAGTCCCAAAAACATCAAGTGCTATGATGAAACTGGCTCTCATGAGGACCGCCACAGGAAGGGAAGACCCAGAGTAACCTCTGCTGAAGAGGATAAGTTCATTAGAGTTAACTGCACCTCAGATTGCAGCCCAAATAAATGCTTCAGAGAGTTCAAGTAACAGACACCTCTCAACATCAACTGTTTAGAGGAGACTGCGTGAATCAGGCCTTCAAGAAACTACTACTAAAGGACACCAATAAGAAGAAGAGACTTGCTTGGGCCAAGAAACACGAGCAATGGACATTAGACTGGTGCAAATTAGAGATTTTTGGTTCCAAACGCTGTGTCTTTGAGACGCAGAGTAGGTGAACAGATACAGTGCCTTGCGAAAGTATTCGGCCCCCTTGAACTTTGCGACCTTTTGCCACATTTCAGGCTTCAAACATAAAGATATAAAACTGTATTTTTTTGTGAAGAATCAACAACAAGTGGGACACAATCATGAAGTGGAACGACAATAATTGGATATTTCAAACTGTTTTAACAAATCAAAAACTGAAAAATTGGGCGTGCAAAATGATTCAGCCCCCTTAAGTTAATACTTTGTAGCGCCACCTTTTGATGCGATTACAGCTGTAAGTCGCTTGGGGTATGTCTCTATCAGTTTTGCACATCGAGAGACTGACATTTTTTCCCATTCCTCCTTGCAAAACAGCTCGAGCTCAGTGAGGTTGGATGGAGAGCATTTGTGAACAGCAGTTTTCAGTTCTTTCCACAGATTCTCGATTGGATTCAGGTCTGGACTTTGACTTGGCCATTCTAACACCTGGATATGTTTATTTTTGAACCATTCCATTGTAGATTTTGCTTTATGTTTTGGATCATTGTCTTGTTGGAAGACAAATCTCCGTCCCAGTCTCAGGTCTTTTGCAGACTCCATCAGGTTTTCTTCCAGAATGGTCCTGTATTTGGCTCCATCCATCTTCCCATCAATTTTAACCATCTTCCCTGTCCCTGCTGAAGAAAAGCAGGCCCAAACCATGATGCTGCCACCACCATGTTTGACAGTGGGGATGGTGTGTTCAGCTGTGTTGCTTTTACGCCAAACATAACGTTTTGCATTGTTGCCAAAAAGTTCAATTTTGGTTTCATCTGACCAGAGCACCTTCTTCCACATGTTTGGTGTGTCTCCCAGGTGGCTTGTGGCAAACTTTAAACAACACTTTTTATGGATATCTTTAAGAAATGGCTTTCTTCTTGCCACTCTTCCATAAAGGCCAGATTTGTGCAATATACGACTGATTGTTGTCCTATGGACAGAGTCTCCCACCTCAGCTGTAGATCTCTGCAGTTCATCCAGAGTGATCATGGGCCTCTTGGCTGCATCTCTGATCAGTCTTCTCCTTGTATGAGCTGAAAGTTTAGATGGACGGCCAGGTCTTGGTAGATTTGCAGTGGTCTGATACTCCTTCCATTTCAATATTATCGCTTGCACAGTGCTCCTTGGGATGTTTAAAGCTTGGGAAATATTTTGGTATCCAAATCCGGCTTTAAACTTCTTCACAACAGTATCTCGGACCTGCCTGGTGTGTTCCTTGTTCTTCATGAAGCTCTCTGCGCTTTTAACGGACCTCTGAGACTATCACAGTGCAGGTGCATTTATACGGAGACTTGATTACACACAGGTGGATTATATTTATCATCATTAGTCATTTAGGTCAACATTGGATCATTCAGAGATCCTCACTGAACTTCTGGAGAGAGTTTGCTGCACTGAGAGTAAAGGGGCTAAATAATTTTGCACGCCCAATTTTTCAGTTTTTGATTTGTTAAAAAGTTTGACATATCCAATAAATGTCGTTCCACTTCATGATTGTGTCCCACTTGTTGTTGATTCTTCACAAAAAAATACAGTTTTATATCTTTATGTTTGAAGCCTGAAATGTGGAAAAAGGTCGCAAAGTTCAAGGGGGCCGAATACTTTCGCAAGGCACTGTAATCTCCGCATGTGTTGTTCCCACCGTGAAGCATGGAGGAGGAGGTGTGATGGAGCTTTGCTGGTGACAATGTCAGTGATTTACAATATTTAGAATTCAAGGCACACTTAACCACTTAACTGCCTGCCATTAGGTACCGAGATGAGATCCTCAGACCCCTTGTGAGACCATATGCTGGTGCGGTTGGCCCTGGGTTCCTCCTAATGCAAGACAATGCTAGACCTCATGTGGCTGGAGTGTGTCAGCAGTTCCTGCAAGAGGAAGGCATTGATGCTATGGACTGGCCCGCCCGTTCCCCAGACCTGAATCCAATTGAGCACATCTGGGACATTATGTCTCGCTCCATCCACCAACGCCACGTTGCACCACAGACTGTCCAGGAGTTGGCGGATGCTTTAGTCCAGGTCTGGGAGGAGATCCCTCAGGAGACCATCCGCCACCTCATCAGGAGCATGCCCAGGCGTTGTAGGGAGGTCATACAGGCACGTGGAGGCCACACACACTACGGAACCTCATTTTGACTTGTTTTAAGGACATTACATCAAAGTTGGATCAGCCTGTAGTGTGGTTTTCCACTTTAATTTTGAGTGTGACTCCAAATCCAGACCTCCATGGGTTGATCAATTTGATTTCCATTGATAATTTGTGTGTGATTTTGTTGTCAGCACATTCAACTATGTAAAGAAAAAAGTATTTAATAAGAACATTTCATTCATTCAGATCTAGGATGTGTTATTTTAGTGTTCCTTTTATTTTTTTGAGCAGTGTATATATATATATATATATATATTTTTTTTAATGAAATATGACACGAGGAAACAATCAAAAGCAACATAAAAGCTCCATAAATAAAATAACATTTTAAATCCTTAGTGGCGGCTTGGTCCTGTTGTGGTGGGTGATTCTGTCACGGTCTTCCTCCTCTTCATCTGAAGAGGAGAGGCGAGAAGGATCGGAGGACCAAAATGCGGCGTGGTTTGTGTTCATCTTGATATTTAATAAAGAAAACACTGAACACTGAAACACACTATACAAAAACAATAAACGAAATAACGACCGTGAAGCTAATGAGAACTGTGTTGACACAAGCAATCAACATAGACAATCACCCACAAACAAACATTGAAACCCAGGCTACCTAAGTATGATTCTCAATCAGAGAACACTAATGACACCTGCCTCTGATTGAGAACCATACTAGGCCGAAACATACGAATCCCAAAATCATAGAAAAACAAACATAGACTGCCCACCCCAACTCACGCCCTGACCATACTAAATAATGACAAAACATTGGAAATAAAGGTCAGAACGTGAAAATGGCGATGTCAATTCTACCAGAATTGTACTATGTGATAGCTGTTGGAAAAGCATTCCTCATGAAGCTGGTTGAGAGAATGTCAAGCTGTCATCAAGGCAAAGGGTGGCTACTTTGAAGATTTTTGTTGGGTTACTACATGATTCCATATGTGCTATTTCGTCATTTTGATGTGTTCAGTATTATTCTACAATGTAGAACATCTTCTAAATAAAGAAAAACCCTTGAATGAGTAGGTGTCCAAACTTTTGACTGGTACTGTACAGTATAGATAACACTAAACCAGCACTTGATCCCCCTCCCCAGCTCTGACTCTACTGATAGCTACGTTATTGAGGAAAATGGTACTTTCTATGCCAGTAATGGGGTTGTCCCACCTAGCTGTGTCTTCAGATTAATGCACTAACTAACTATAAGTCGCCCTGGATAAGAGCGTCCGCTAAATGACTGAAAAGTCAAATAAAATGTAAGGAAACGTCAGTCAGGGAGCCTGCCATCTTGGAACCTGATACACACCTCCCACCTCTTTATCCCGCTTCAACCCAATTCAGTAGCAGCAGTGCCCCTGAGAATGCTGTTCCTATACATGCAAAACAGCAGTATCTCCTACTAACCAAACAAGTCATGAACTAAACAAATAACAACAGTGAGGAATTAATACACAAACCCCCCAATGCACAAACTGCCAAGCAACAAAACTGTAGTATAGAGTAAATAACAAAGTAAATATCTGTCATTGGATGATAAAGGCATAATGTCTCCCTATCAGACATTGAGGTCTCAATAATACACACAACATACACCCTCCCCTTGATCCTCCTTTACCGTGGCCAAGGCTGCTGCCTTCCAATGAGCAAGCCAAGGACCGAGACACCACCATTATCAGGTAACTGAGAATTGAAACCTCACTGCTGTGTCAACTCAGCCTGCAAAATACGAACAAAACTAAAAGGAGACCTTTAAAAGGTCTCTGCTTCTTGGAGAGTCTTGAGAGAGGCTGGATTATTTTTAACTGTGTGTGGTAGGAAGGGAGAACTAAATGAGAAGCTGCCAGCTTCCTCTGGTTATTTTTCATTTTTCTCCTAACTAGGGCATTGAAAGTAGGATATTGCTGTCCTACAAACCTCTCTCTCTTTCACCCCCTGGAGATGTGAACCATTTTCAGAGATGTGAACCATTTTCAGCCACTTCAGATCGAGAGAAAGAGAGAACTTGGTCCACCAGACCAGGGCCCGGTTTCCCAAAAGCATCATTAGAACCTTCGTAGGAGCATTGTTAAATCTCTGAACTGTTTCAAAGAACCATCGTTATTAACGTTGCACTTAAACACTCTGAATCTAACGCCTGCCTCAGACCACTCATAGAACAGCTACTGAATCTAACGCCTGCCTCAGACCACTCATAGAACAGCTACTGAATCTAACGCCTGCCTCAGACCACTCATAGAACAGCTACTGAATCTAACGCCTGCCTCAGACCACTCATAGAACAGCTACTGAATCTAACGCCTGCCTCAGACCACTCATAGAACAGCTACTGAATCTAACGCCTGCCTCAGACCACTCATAGAACAGCTACTGAATCTAACGCCTGCCTCAGACCACTCATATAACAGCTACTGAATCTAACGCCTGCCTCAGACCACTGATATAACAGCTACTGAATCTAACGCCTGCACCAGACCACTCATAGAACAGCTACTGAATCTAACGCCTGTCTCAGACCACTCATATAACAGCTACTGAATCTAACGCCTGCCTCAGACCACTCATATAACAGCTACTGAATCTAACGCCTGCCTCAGACCACTCATATAACAGCTACTGAATCTAACGCCTGCCTCAGACCACTCATATAACAGCTACTGAATCTAACGCCTGCCTCAGACCACTCATATAACAGCTACTGAATCTAACGCCTGCCTCAGACCACTCATATAACAGCTACTGAATCTAACGCCTGCCTCAGACCACTCATATAACAGCTACTGAATCTAACGCCTGCCTCAGACCACTCATAGAACAGCTACTGAATCTAACGCCTGCCTCAGACCACTCATAGAACAGCTACTGAATCTAACGCCTGCCCCAGACCACTCATATAACAGCTACTGAATCTAACGCCTGCCTCAGACCACTGATATAACAGCTACTGAATCTAACGCCTGCCTCAGACCACTCATAGAACAGCTACTGAATCTAACGCCTGCCTCAGACCACTCATAGAACAGCTACTGAATCTAACGCCTGCCTCAGACCACTCATATAACAGCTACTGAATCTAACGCCTGCCTCAGACCACTCATATAACAGCTACTGAATCTAACGCCTGCCTCAGACCACTCATAGAACAGCTACTGAATCTAACGCCTGCCTCAGACCACTCATAGAACAGCTACTGAATCTAACGCCTGCCTCAGACCACTCATAGAACAGCTACTGAATCTAACGCCTGCCTCAGACCACTCATAGAACAGCTACTGAATCTAACGCCTGCCCCAGACCACTCATATAACAGCTACTGAATCTAACGCCTGCCTCAGACCACTCATAGAACAGCTACTGAATCTAACGCCTGCCCCAGACCACTCATATAACAGCTACTGAATCTAACGCCTGCCTCAGACCACTCATATAACAGCTACTGAATCTAACGCCTGCCTCAGACCACTGATATAACAGCTACTGAATCTAACGCCTGCCCCAGACCACTCATATAACAGCTACTGAATCTAACGCCTGCCTCAGACCACTCATATAACAGCTACTGAATCTAACGCCTGCCTCAGACCACTCATATAACAGCTACTGAATCTAACGCCTGCCTCAGACCACTCATATAACAGCTACTGAATCTAACGCCTGCCTCAGACCACTCATATAACAGCTACTGAATCTAACGCCTGCCTCAGACCCCTCATATAACAGCTACTGAATCTAACGCCTGCCTCAGACCACTCATATAACAGCTACTGAATCTAACGCCTGCCTCAGACCACTGATATAACAGCTACTGAATCTAAGGCATGCCTCAGACCACTCATATAACAGCTACTGAATCTAACGCCTGCCTCAGACCACTCATATAACAGCTACTGAATCTAAGGCATGCCTCAGACCACTCATATAACAGCTACTGAATCTAACGCCTGCCTCAGACCACTCATATAACAGCTACTGAATCTAACGCCTGCCTCAGACCACTCATATAACAGCTACTGAATCTAACGCCTGCCTCAGACCACTGATATAACAGCTACGTGTGTCGGCCCTCCCACAATACTTTATACACATATCTCCACTAAACATATAATCACATGGTTTATCCTTCTCTGTGATTGCTGATAACTACAGAACAAAGTTGACTACAAACCAGTGGTGTTATTAAAGTACTTAAGTAAAAATACTTAAATTGTTTTTGGGGGAATCTGTACTTTATTATTTATATTATTGACTACTTTTACTTCACTACATTCCTAAAGAAAATAATGTACTTTTTACTCCATACATTTTCCCTGACACCCAAAAGTACTCATTACATTTTGAATGCCCAGCAAGACAGGAAGTCGAATTCACACACTTATCAAGAGAACAAGCCTGGTCAACTCTTCTGCCTCTGATCTGGTGGACTCACTAAACACAAATGCTTAATTTGTAAATGATGTCTGAGTGTTGGAGTTTCCTCCTGGCTATCAATAAATCAAAATACATGTAAAAAACTGTTTGGTTAATTTAAGTAATTTGAAATAATTCATACTATTACTTTTGATACTTAAGTATATTTAAAACCAAATAGTTTTACTCAAGTGATCTTTTACTGGGTGACTTTCACTTTTACCTGAGTCATTTTCTATTAAGGTATCTTAACTTTTACTCAAGTATGACAATCGGGTACTTTTTCCACTACAGCTACAAATACAAAGTTGTCAATGTCTATGCAATTGATACAAACAAGCAACGTATGAAAATGTACTTCAGATGAAAACCGAGATGACTGCATTACAATATAAACAGGGCCCGGTTTCCCAAAAATATCATTAGAACGTTCATAGTGGCATCGTTAAATCTCTGACATGTTTCCCAAACCATTGTTATTAACGTTGCACTTGAGCTTGTAAGAGCTGATCCATCGCCAGTATTGTGAAATAATTATAATGTTAAGGTAAGATTTGAATGGAGAAAGCTGATCTGAGCACAGCCCTTCCTTTCTTTCGATCCAATCACTATCGACTCATGCTCCAATGACACACTTATAAACCGTTCTCTCTGCATGGTGTTTTTGGTAAATGCATGTCACATCTTCGTCTGTTGTAGGAAAGATTCATCGTTAAATCACTCGTAAATGTAGGTTTTATTGGGCCCTGGGTGGCTTGTCTTTTTAGAGGAGGTTTAATGTAAAGACGTGGAGGATACAAATCTTCTGGGACGACTGATATATATTCACAGTACAGTTAAACAACGACAGAAACATTGCATGAAATGGTAGAATAATAGTGGAGATCAATTTTATCGGGCTAGACTAGACATTATAAGCCCAGACCACTCAAACCATTGAAGTATTTGAATCCAAAGGTTTTTAATAAAAGGCTCGGAAACCAGCAAATTCCATAAGTTCTAAGCTGCCAGCAACCCTGAAAAGACATTATATTGATGACATAGAAGTGTAAAAAACAGACAAAACACTTAATTGACTGGACCCATTTAGCATTGACGCAATGGAGAATGTCTCATCATCCACTTGTCTAGTAATCCTATGTATCACATGTATATCTCAGGGATGGGAGGTAAATGGGATTCCATGTGTACTCCAAGCCACAGATGGATGACATTCTCTGGATTCAGCCTAATGACGCCTTAGAGAAATAGATGTGATAGTGAGAGCATGCAAAGAGCATGTTTATACTGCCCAGTAATCCAAACCAACTGACACACCTTGAATAAAGCTTCAGGGGAAAAGCCTGCAGCATGACAAGGACAGTGTTGTCAGAGGATGATAAAGTGAACTACCAACTGATGTGTCCTTCCACTTTTCTCCAAAGACTTTCACAAGACAAAAAAAAAACAACATTGCATGAAAATGATGACCCAATCAAAAACCTGCATGACCTCCCTCCGGCAGAGAACCGGCACGCCGGAGACTTTCAAAAGCTGTCAGTGGCAGTGACTCATCAACCGATCACGTTTGAACAAGACTTTACTGCTACAGCGGCCCACCGCCTTCTCTCTCCTCTCGGTCCACTCAGACTGCAGTGTTTTACAGCACTATCAACATCTTACCTCCAGGTCACAGCGTGGAGATATTTATGGAGTGAGCGAAGGTAACATGCGGCAAGATAACATGCGGCGAGGCATCAGGCACGTGTCTATTCCTCAAGAGGCTGAAAATAACTTCAAATCTTCATGGTGCTCTATGGTAATGCTTTTAATTGTACTTTCCATTGCACAACTAGGAATGTAACATATCTTTACATTTCTACAAATGTATTTTTCTTAATTCTGTTTCTTGAGTGGTTGCATGCACTTGCATAAATACATTGAACTTTAACATTTACCTAGCATTCCACTGAGACTTGGTCCACTCAACATCTGTGGAAACGGATCTGACATGGCGTCCATAGTTCTATGCTAAAGAAAGTAAAGGGATGACAACACTCACCTGGTCTCGTAGCCTCTCCGTCTCCTCCTGGTAGGCAGCTAGCTGCTTCTTCCACTGCTGCACGTTGTTATTAGCTTCATGTAACGCTGACACCAGCTTGGAGTTGCTGTCCTGCAGGGTGAAGAGCTCTGCCTCCAGGTTCATCTCGCAGATAGACCTGGAAGACATTGGCAAAGACCTCAGACAAACATTCTCTGGCCACTCTGGAATGGAAAAGAATGAAGGGACATTCACTACATGCTGGAGAGAGGCTTAATGGTAAAGACTGGCAATCAAGAGTGTCCGTATTTGTTCAACTCTGGGGTATAATTTGTGCAATTGGTCCATTAAATATGTTCCTGTTTCATGTTCTTAGATGCCATGTTATTCTACGATTAGAAAGCTTAAGGTTATCCAATCATAGCAACTCACCATGGCAACCATAGAATAAGCCTTGTGTAGTAATAATGGACAACAGGGACAAAAGCAGAGTAGAACGAGTGACTGAATGGCAGGGAAATATTCACATTTTAGCAGACTCTCTTATCCAGAGCGACTTACAGCAGTGTTTTCCAATAGTGACTTACATGCATGTGGGTAACCTTCTCCCTCTGTGTGTGAGTGATGATCTTTGCCCCACTCCCTTTTCTCTTGTCTGGACCCTGTTTCCCGTTAACATGTTTATTCAATGGGAAAAACTTAATCAAAACAATCATAACTAAAGCAAGATGGCACCGACAGACATGGTCACCCTGTTCTTAGCTCCTAGTCAATTTTGCAGTATTTAGTTTTTTTGTGTGTGTTATTTCTTATATTATTTGCTCAGAATGTTTTTTGCATTATTACCTACAGCCGAAAGTAACTTTTGAATATTAGATTGGCTGTCATTCACCAGCATTTCGACCAGAAATTTGACTTTCCAAAATTGGATCCTTCGTTTGAACTCCCTCGAGGTAATTCCATGAACGACATCACCGGAGAAGAGGAGCAAACTATAAACCGCATATCCTGAGGCTGTATTTATTGTACCTGGGGACTTTAATAAAGGAAATCTGAGAAAAATGCTACCGAAGTTCTATCAACACATCTCCTGTGCTAATCACGCATTGAGCAGTCTTGAACATTACTACTCCCCCTTCTGGGACAGCTACAAGGCCCACCCCACCCTCCCTTCACCAAATCAGATCAAGGTTCCATTTTGTTCCTCCCCTCCTATAGGCAGAAACTTAAACTGAAAGTGCGAACCACCACATTTAACCATGGCAAGGTGACTGGAAACGTGTACAAACAGACCAGCTATGCCCTCCGTAACGCAATCAGAGAAGCAAAATGATTGTACAGGGACAAAGTGGAGTCGCAATTCAATGGCTCAGACACGAGACGTATGTAGTAGGGACTCCAGACAATCAATGATTATAAAGGGAAAGTCAGCCACGTCGCAGACATCGCTGCCTCACTCCCGGAAAAGCTAAACACCATCTTCGCTCAGCCCCCTCTTGCACTCCCTGTTCACCCATTACTGCGTGGCCACACACGTCACCAATTCAATCCTGAAGTTAGCTGACGACACAACAATAGTAGGGCTGATTACCAACAATGATGAGACAGCCTACAGGGAGGAGGAAGAAATTTGTCTTGGACCCTAAAACTCTCACTATCTTCCACAGATGCACCATTGAGAGCATCCTATTAGGCTGTATCACTGCCTGGTATGGCAATTGCACCATCCACAGGGCTCTCCGGAGGGTGGTGTGGTCAGCCCAACACATCACCGGGGGCACACTGCCTGCCCTCCGAGAGATCTACAGCACCCGGTGTCACAGGAAAGCCAAGAAGATCCTCAAGGACCTCAGCCACCCGAGCCACAGCCTCTTCACCCTGCTACCATGTAGAAGGCGGAGACAGTACAGGTGCATCTAAGCTGGGAGACTGAAAAACAGCTGTCTGCAGGTCATCAGACTGTTAAATAGTCACCACTAGCCCGGCCTCTGCCCAGTACCCTGCTCTGAACTTAGTCACCGCGATGCAGTGCCTTAGACCACTGCGCCACTCGGGAGGCCCTAGTCACTGTTATTAGCCAGCTACCACCCGGTACTCTACCCTGCACCTTAGAGACTGCTACCCTATGTACATATGAACACTGGTCAGTTTAATAAGCTTTACATACTGTTCTACCCAGTTTATACTGTATTGTAGTCAAGTCTCATCCTATATAACTACTTCTGTAAGCACCTTTCCTATTGATATACTATCATTATACCATTATACCATTATATATACCATTATATATATGAAAGGTGTATATATATATATATATATATATATACCTGTATATTCCGAACTCTGACATTACTTGTTCTGATATTTCTTAATATATTTATTTACATTTTTGGGATTTGTGTGTATTATTTTGGATTGTTAGGTATTACAGCACTGTTCGAGCTAGAAACATAAGCATTTCGCTGGATCTGCGATAAAATCTGCAAAATATTTGTATGCGACCAATACAATTTGATATGTATGCCCCGGCTCTGGCTTACTACAAGAAAATCCTCTTCGCCTAAATGATGTTTTTCTGTCTGAACCTTGGAGATAAAATGGAATACTTGAGTTTAAGACCAAGAACATTTCTACAAAACATTCGGTGTACTTTCAGACAATGAAAAAACCCTGGCTTGAGTGAAACTTTGAGGACAAGAGCGTGTATAAGTGGGTTACCCTTCAGAAAGCATCTTTTTAATACGCTCCTTCTCAGAAGACAGTGTGATGTCTGCGCTTTGGCTGCGGAACATCTTGTCCTCAGGACCGTTCACACACATCACCGGCGGAGACTGGAGCTCGTCACCGAGGTCCTAAAACACAACACAAATAATACACTTTAAAAGGGGCAATCTGCAGTTGAAACAATAACAAAACACTGTTTTGGTAAAAAGCTGAGGAAAGTGGCTGGAGAAATGTAACCACTCTCAAATTAATAGACTGAGCTATGGATGTAAAGAATGACCATCCATGATATAAAAATTATAGTTTTAATCATGTTTTGAGGCTAAATAGTGTTTATTTTATTGCCTTACAACCTGGAATTAAAATGGATTTTTTGGGGGTTTGTATCATTTGATTTACACAACATGCCTACAACTTTGAAGATGCACATTTTTTTTTACTGTGAAACAAACAAGAAATAAGACAAAAAAACTGAAAACTTGAGGGTGCATAACATTCACCCCCAGCTGCAAGTCTCTTGGGGTATGTCTCTACAAAATTGCCACATCTAGCCACTGGGATTTTTGCCCATTCTTCAAGGCAAAACTGCTCCAGTTCCTTCAAGTTGGATGGGTTCCACTGATGTACTTCAATCTTTAAGTCATACCACAGATTCTCAATTGGATTAAGGTCTGGGCTTTGACTAGGCCATTCCAAGACATTTAAATGTTTCCTCTTAAACCACCCGGGTGTTGATTTTGCAGTTTGCTTATGTGCTGGAAGGTGAACCTCCGTCCCAGTCTCAAATCTCTGGAAGACTGAAACAGGTTTCCCTCAATAATTTCCCTGTATTTAGCGTCATCCATCATTCCTTCAATTCTGACCAGTTTCCCAGTCCCTGCCAATGAAAAACATCCCCACAGCATGATGCTGCCACCACCATGCTTCACTGTGGGGATGGTATTCTTGGGGTGATGAGAGGTGTTGGATTTGCGCCAGACATAGCGTTTTCCTTGATGGACAAAAAGCTACATTTTAGTCTCATCTGACCAGAGTTCCTTCTTCCATATGTTTGGGGAGTCTCCCACATGCCTTTTGGCAAACAACAAATATGTTTGCTTATTTTTTTTTCTGGACACTGTTCCATAAAGCCCAGATCTCTGGAGTGGTCCTATGGACAGATACTCCAATCTCCGCTGTGGAGCTTTGCAGCTCCTTCAGGGTTATCTTTGGTCTCTTTGTTGCCTCTCTGATTAATACCCTCCTTGCCTGGTCCGAGAGTTTTGGTGGGCGGCCCTCTCTTGGCAGGTTTATTGTGGTGCCACATTCTTTACATTTTTTAATAATGGATTTGATGGTGCTCCATGGGATGTTCAAAGTTTCTGATATTTTTTTTTATAACCAACCCTGATATGTACTTCTCCACAACTTTGTCCCTGACCTGTTTGGCGAGCTCCTTGGTCTTCGTAGTGCTGCTTGCTTGGTGGTGACCCTTGTTTAGTGTTGCAGACTCTGGGGCCTTTCAGAACAGGGTTATACACTGCTCAAAAAAATAAAAGGGAAAACTTAAACAACACAATGTAACTCCAAGTCAATCACACTTCTGTGAAATCAAACTGTCCACTTAGGAAGCAATACTGATTGACAAATTTCACATGCTGTTGTGCAAATGGAATAGACAACAGTTGGAAATTATAGGTAATTAGCAAGACACCCCCAATAAAGGAGTGGTTCTGCAGGTGGTGACCACAGACCACTTCTCAGTTCCTATGCTTCCTGGCTGATGTTTTGGTCACTTTTGAATGCTGGCTGTGCTTTCACTCTAGTGGTAGCATGAGACGGAGTCTACAACCCACACAAGTGGCTCAGGTAGTGCAGCTCATCCAGGATGGCACATCAATGAGAGCTGTGGCAAGAAGGTTTGCTGTGTCTGTCAGCGTAGTGTGCAGAGCATGGAGGCGCTACCAGGAGACAGGCCAGTACATCACGAGACGTGGAGGAGGCCGTAGGAGGGCAACAACCCAGCAACAGGACCGCTACCTCCGCCTTTGTGCAAGGAGGAGCAGGAGGAGCACTGCCAGAGCCCTGCAAAATGACCTCCAGCAGGCCACAAATGTGCATGTGTCTGCTCAAACGGTCAGAAACAGACTCCATGAGGGTGGTATGAGGGCCCGACGTCCACTGGTGGGGGTTGTGCTTACAGCCCAACACCGTGCAGGACGTTTGGCATTTGCCAGAGAACACCAAGATTGGCAAATTCGCCACTCGCGCCCTGTGCTCTTCACAGATGAAAGCAGGTTCACACTGAGCACGTGATGCCGTGGAGAACGTTCTGCTGCCGGTCAGTCATGGTGTGGGGTGGCATTTCTTTGGGGGGCCACACAGCCCTCCATGTGCTCACCAGAGGTAGCCTGACTGCCATTAGGTACCGAGATGAAATCCTCAGACCCCTTGTGAGACCATATGCTGGTTTGGTTGACCCTGGGTTCCTCCTAATGCAAGACAATGCTAGACCTCATGTGGCTGGAGTGTGTCAGCAGTTCCTGCAAGAGGAAGGCATTGATGCTATGGACTGGCCCGCCAGTTCCCCAGACCTGAAACCAATTGAGCACATCAGGGACAACATGTCTCGCTCCATCCATCAACGCCACGTTGCACCACAGACTGTCCAGGAGTTGGCGGATGCTTTAGTCCAGGTCTGGGAGGAGATCCCTCAGGAGACCATCCGCCATCTCATCAGGAGCATGCCCAGGCGTTGTAGGGAGGTCATACAGGCACGTGGAGGCCACACACACTACTGAGCCTCATTTTGACTTGTTTTAAGGACATTACATCAAAGTTGGATCAGCCTGTAGTGTGGTTTTCCACTTTAATTTTGAGTGTGACTCCAAATCCAGACCTCCATGGGATGATTTCCATTGATAATTTTTGTGTGATTTTGTTGTCAGCACATTCAACTATGTAAAGAAAAAAGCATTTAATAAGAACATTTCATTCATTCAGATCTAGGATGTGTTATTTTAGTGTTCCCTTTATTTTTTTGAGCAGTGTATATACTGGGATCATGTGACACTTAGATTGCACACAGGCAGACTTTATTTAACTAATTATGTGACTTCTGAAGGTAATCTGGTTGTGCCAGATCTTATTTAGGGGCTTCATAGCAAAGGGGGTGAATACATATGCACGAACCACTTCTCCATTTCTTGTTTTTTATTTTTTCATTTCACTCCACCAGTTTGGACTATTTTGTCTATGTCCATTACATGAAATCCAAATAAAAATCAATTTAAATGACAGGTTGTAATGCAACAAAATAGGAAAAACGCCAAGGGGGGGAATACGTTTGCAAGGCACTGTATATTCTTCAAGAATCAATGGGTACATACATATCACTAATTTATAAGTCCAAAAAGGTATGTAGCAACTGCAGATTTCCCCTTTAAACCAATACCAAAGAAGCCCGGGGGTGCAGTGTCTTCTGGTTTTTGTTAATTCTTTAGGTACCTGATTGGCTGATCCAGGTCACTGACCTGGTTTCCCAGGTTGAAATTAGTAAGAGGTAAAAGGAAAAGGAAGAAGGCCAGCTGAGGCTGCATGCAGTGCATTCGAAAAGTATTCAGACCTTCACTTTTTGCACATTTTGTTACGTTACAGCCTTATTCTAAAATGCTATGAGATTCGAAATTGAGCTCAGGTGCATCCTGTTGCCATTGATCATCCTTAAGATGTTTCTAGTCCACCTTTGGTACATTCAATTGATTGAGCATGATTTGGAAAGGCACAAACCTGTCTACATAAAGTCCCACAGTTGACAGTGCATGTCAGAGCAAGAACCAAGCCATGAGGTTGAAGGAATTGACCGTAGAGCTCCAACACAGGATTGTGTCGAGGCACAGATCTGGGGATGGGTACCAAAAACTGTCTGCAGCATTGAAGGTCCCCAAGAATACAGTGGCCTCCATCATTCTTAAATGGCCTAGTTAAATAAAGGTTAATAAACAAATTCTTCTCCCGGGTGACTCTGGGTTCGCGCCCAGGCTCTGTCGTAACCGGCCGCGAACGGGAGGTCCGTGGGGCGATGCACAATTGGCCTAGCGTTGTCCAGGTTAGGGAGGGTTTGGCCGGTAGGGAAATCCTTGTCTCATCGCGCACCAGCAACTCCTGTGGCGGGCCGGGCGCAGTGCGCGCTAACCAAGGTTGCCAGGTGCACGGTGTTTCCTCCTACACATTGGTGCGGCTGGCTTCCGGGTTGAATGGCACTCTTGACAGAGCTCCGTGGAGATGAGAGAACTTTCCAGAAGGACAACCATCTCTGTAGCACCACCAATCAGGCCTTTATGGTAGAGAGGCCAGACGGAAGCCACTCCTCAGTAAAAGGCACATGACAGCCTACTTGGAGTTTGCCAAAAGGCACCTAAATGACTCAGGCCATGAGAAACAAGGTTCTCTGGTCTGAATCCCAAGCATCACATATGGAGGAAACCTGCCACTATCCCTACGGTGAAGCATGGTCCCGAGTGGAGCAGTGGTCTTAGGCACTGCATCTCAATGCAAGAGGCATCACTACAGTCCCTGCTTCGAATCCAGTCTATATCACATCTGGCTGTGATTGGGAGTTGGCCCAGCGTTGTCCGGGTTTGGCCGGGGTATTTATTTATTTTATTTAACTAGGCAAGTCAGTTAATTCTTATTTACAATGACAGCCTTGGGGCAGTGGGTTAACTGCCTTGTTCAGGGGCAGCTCGGGGATTCGATCAAGCAACCTTTCGGTTACTAGCCCAATTCTTTAACCGCTAGGCTACCTGCCGGCCGTCATTGTAAATAAGAATTTGTTCATAACTAACTTGCCTAGTTAAATTAAGGTTAAATAAAAATATATATATTTTTAAAATGGTGTTGAAAGCATCATGCTGTGGGGATGACAGGAACTGGAAGACTTGTCAGGATCGAGGGAAAGATGCAATGTACAGAGAGATCCTTGATGAAAACCTGCTCCAGAGCTCTCAGGGCCTCAGACTGGGGCGAATGTTCACCTTCCAACAGGACAACGACCTTAAGCACACAGCCAAGACAACGCAGGAGTGGCTTCAGAACAAGTCTCTGAATGTCCTTGAGTAGCCCAGCTAGAGACCAGACTTGAAGCCGATTGAACATCTCTGGAGAGACTTGAAAATAGCTGTGCAGCGACACCCTCCATTCAACCTGACAGAGCTTGAGAGGATCTGTAGAGAAGAATGGGAGAAACTCCCCAAATACAGCTATGCTAAGCTTGTAGCGTCATACCCAAGAAGACTTGAGGCTGTAATTGCTGCCAAAGGTGCTTCAACAAAGCACTGAGTAAAGGGTCTGAATACTTATGTAAATGTGATAGTTATTTTTTTTAAATTAGGCATTTCTAAAAACCTGTTTTTGCTTTGCCATTATGGATTATTGCACGTAGATTGATGAGGGAATTTTTTTTATAATAACGCTGTAACAACACAATGTGGAAAAGTGAAGGGGTCTGAATACTATATAGGGTAGCCTAGTGGTTAGAGTGTTGGACTAGTAACTGAAAGGTTGCAAGTTCAAATCCCCGAGCTGACAAGGTACAAATCTGTCGTTCTGCCCCTGAACAAGGCACTACAGGATGGTAAAAAATATATATATATAATGTCCTGACTTTACCATCCTTGATGGGAAAAGTATGAGTAATATACTATTGTAGTCTGGCGCTATCTAGCAAAAATATTCCCTACCTGTCGTGGTTTATACAGTACGTCATCCTTTCACAGTTACATCACTCCTATTTCAATTTCTCTGTAGTTTAGTTTTGCCATGGGGAGTGAATTACATCTACCCCTTCAGGACAGAGAAGGTGTTTGCTGTTGTGAGATAAAGAACAGCTTGTTTTCCTCTGAGCGTCCACGCTGTGGACACCTTCCCAGGCACTGTAGCCCTCTGTCACAACAGGAGTGTCAGAGAGCCTGATGTCACCAGAAGGTATTTCAAGGACATCAATTTTAGCAGCATGCCAAGTCTTGAGGATCGTCCATTCTACTGCAATGTTCATCATACTCTGAGAAACTCAACCTCACGAAGACAAAGACCCTGGATTTGTTTGGTTTGCTGGACTATTCTTTGTCATAGCGTAATGGTACCAAAATTGGCCATTCTTAGACGTAAATGGCTATCAAACAAACATGAGACCCACCTGTGAGAACTGGAGGAGAAACCCCAAGTCATCCGATAGCAAGAGAGTAAAGAACACACCAATATAAATTTAACACACTGTATTGAAAGCAATAAGGCCCGAGGAGATGTGGTATATGGCCAATATACCAAGGCTAAGAGCTGTTCTAATGCACAACGCAACGAGGAGTGCCTGGACACAGCCCTTAGCTGTGGTATATTAGCCATATTCCACGAACCCTAGAGGTGCCTTATTGCTATTATAAACTGGTTACCAATGTAATTAGAGCAGTAAAAATGAGCATTTTGTCATACCCATGGTATACAGTCTGATATACCACAACTGTCGGGCAATCATCATTCAGTGCTCGAACCACCCAGCTTATATTAAACATTTTGTTAACCTCTGACTGCCATAATCATAATAGTCTAGTGATCAATGAAATGAAAATGTTTAAGAGAGTGCTAAATAGTAGAAATACATCTAAATGACTAGTTTGGTTTTTCAATATCGCCATTACAACACTAACTGTGCTGGATGAGGAATGAGAGACACCACTTGAAAATGACTCAGCCACAAAATTGAGGAGGGTTAGGCAAGTTTCTCATGATCAGGCAGATGGATAATTGTTCTCTATTGATCAATTGACCCGAGCAAGACTACATTTTCAACATTTCAGGGGCTGCAGTGAGCAGACACAGCCAGCCAGGCAGAGCACTGGGCTGCATTGGATCATTTTACCATCGCCCTAGTTTTCCTCTCACTTTTAGAGACAAATGACCCAGTTCATCCTTCTTACGGCTTCCTTCCCATCTCTTTCCCAGCCTGCAAAAAGACCTGGGAGATGGCAGAGAGCAGGAGTTCCACAGACTCTCAAACGTTCGCAGACATGGTTGTCTCAAAAAGATTCCTCAGAGGCTTTTCTCTTAAAAGCAGTTTAAATAGTCATGGAATAACTGGACACTATACTTTGAACAATATCCCCAATGTTTCTAAAAGACCTCTGGAGTTTTAGCACTGAAGCACTGTGCTTATGTCAGAGCTCACCTGTGGGGCAGCGATGCTGAGAGCAGTGTTGACCAACTCCATCTTATCCTGGGACTTTTCACGTGCAAGACGGGCAGCCTCTTTCACCTCCTTAAACCGCTCAGAAAACTGAGGAGGGACAAGAGATAAACGTTTGTCCATAATTAACTACATTATTTTAGGACACCAGACCCTTAATGTGGAGTGAATTGAGATCTTCACCTGATGCAGCTGCTGCTCTGTAGCGAAGCCCAGGCCGTAGACCGTGTTGGCCCTGCTGTCCGCCCACTGGCCGAACTTCTGCGAGGTCCTGGTGAACGTCATGCTCGGTGTGATGGTGCAGTTGATGATGGCCTGCGGATAGAGCAGAATCGCAATAGTGGAAACCAAGACTGTTCTCAGAGCAGACCTGGTCGTAGCTAGATATGTTCGAGTTGTGTCATGGACAATTTCAGCATTTTTCCAGACAAAATCATGACCTACTGCAGTAGCAGTTACTCACCTCAGCTGATGAAAATCAATAGCTATCATGCTATTCAAATAATGATTCATGTTTATGCCAAAGCAAGGACTTGTTTTCTCAGAAAATAAGTAAAACATTTGGGCTCATTACGGGAGCATTTGGTTTGTATTTTCAGAATATCCCAACGGATGGTTGCAAATGCATTATACAAACAGATGTTTAAACAAATCTGGAGTCTAAAAAACCAGTTAACTTCTTTGGAAAGGTCTTTTGAGCCTAATAACGTGATAATGTGACATACCCATATTTCAGATTGGACCGTGGGTGCATTGGCAATCTATAGTTTGCATTATTTTTCAGATGTAACCAAGAAATGACTCTTTCTTTGACTGACCTACCCTTTCAACAGATTAACAAGCATTGCATCAGGCAGCCGTAGACATGGCTACAGCCCCTCATTTTGTTTCAGGTCACATGAGAAAAAACATTAAGCAGACCTATTTATAACCTTTTGCGTCAGCTGCAGAATTACTATAATATAACTGACTTAAACACCCAGAATCAGAGGGCAAGGGCAGCTTAAAGAAGAGGAGGTTTTTTAACAAACGATTACGAGAGTCTGGGCCAACATGTTTCACATGACATGGTACAAAAGATTACCACGTTGCCAGACACAAGACAAGGGGAATTGGGCTGCTGATCACAAGGTCTGCAGGGAGTGGGGAATGTGGGTCAGACCAGAGGTGTTAAGGTCTGCAGGGAGTGGGGAATGTGGGTCAGACCAGAGGTGTTAAGGTCTGCAGGGAGTGGGGAATGTGGGTCAGACCAGAGGTGTTAAGGTCTGCAGGGAGTGGGGAATGTGGGTCAGACCAGAGGTGTTAAGGGGAGATCAGATAGATTCCAGGGTGGCATGGGGAGTTGATCCAAATCCAAAGCTTGTGAGGAAGACGAGCCTTGATCTTGTGAACGCTGTTAGGTGACATTGATTTTCTGTTCACATTCCAGTTCTTCTTGACTTAACAATGGTTTAATTGTTTTTAAATTAATAAAACGTGTAGAACCACTGCTTTAATGTCCTAGCATCGTAAACAACTAAGGTCTGGAAGGATAAATAACTTTACAGGGGAAAGTAAGAGTGAACAGAAACAATCTTAAACAGGTCCAGGCTGACCTGTTACATATTCCAGACTCATATTTAGCGACTCTCTTTTCCATACTGGACTATGTTATATTGGCTAGAAGAAGAAAATGGTGAACTTGAGACCATATTCTTAACCAACCCACTCAATCCTGTGAAAATCCCTCAAAAAGGATGTTTTACCTTAAATCACAGTTTTCAACAAGACACATTCACATAATCCAACCGTGGCATGCATTCATGTTCCAGAGTCAACCCACTACACAGTACAGGGTTTCCACTAGTTGCCGCAGACACAAAGTCAAAATTGTCTATTTCGTAAAAGTTCATCAAAATGAAAATGTGTTTTTTGGTCTTAATTTTAAGGTTAGCTGTGTGGTTAAGTTTAGGGTTAAGGTTGGGTTAGTGACACTTAATTGGGGAGAACGGGCTCGTGGTAATGACTGGAGCGGATCAGTGGAATGGTATCAAATACGTCAAATACATGGTTTCCAGGTGTTTGATGCCATTCCATTTGCTCCGTTCCGGACATTATTATGAGCCGTTAAAATCACATTTTAAGAAGAGAAATTGTAAAAATAGGTGAGGTGGCTGTGGTACCTAGTGACGACCACAGTACAGCTGCATGGCTCACCTTCGTACCACCCACGCTGATGATGCGGTACACGTTCCTGTTGCCGTCGTAGAAGAAGGAGACGGTGACGGCATGCTTGCTGGCGGGGATCCAGTTCCTCTTGGTGTTTGGGTCGATCTGGAACACATGGGCCCTGGCACTGAAGATTGGCTGCTCCCTGGGGAAAGGTGTGGACATGGAGCTAAGCATGTGAAGACAAATGGTGGCCAAGAGTTTCCTATTCCCTACAAAGACCTGCAAATTTGAGTATGTGAAGACTAACGAAAAGACAACTTTGTTTCTGACTCACAAATAAATATTTTTCTGAATAATTATTTTATTATTAGTGCAGTGGAAGACTGACACATTTCTTCCATTGTTTAAAATATTGAACACTGTTCACTAAACAAATTGACAATTTATACTTTCGGACAAACGCATTATATTCTAATCGAGACTTACTGTTCATGTTCTGATGAATAACAAATATTTGCAATTTCTTTGTGCTTTCGGGGAGGAACAACAACCTCCTAATCCTCCCATAATGGGACACAGCTCCCATACTTGACTGGCTGCCATAATGCTACAGATGTTGGTGTCACCTTTGGCAGCTCTCTCAATCCAACCCTAATTTGCCCGTGGTTGTGGTTAGCATAAGACTGTTGACTAAAAAGCTCTGAACCTTTGCCCAAGTCCCCTCCCCATCCCTTCTTCTGCCAGCGTGACCATGCTAAGTATCCTAGATACGAGGTAAATATTTCAAAGCAACAATGTCACTGGTGTTCTAGTATGGTTTGGCAACTGTGGCATGGAAAATTTCAACCCAACCAAATCCGAATGACAACAGTGGAAAGACCTCACACAGAGGGAGAGTTAAAGTCCAGTGACTGTACGGAGCAGAGCAGACAATAGATCATAACCTACCTAAGTCTAACCTGTAAAAAAAAAAGTCATTCAAAAAGCCATTGGATTACGAACACAGTAAAGTCAAAAGGATTATACCTTGATGCTACTGATTGATTGTTGCCCTTTTCACCTTCATCATATTCAATTCAGATCTGTAGAAGCTATGCAGGACAGAAAATCCACTGCAGTTGGAGGGTTGTTGGTACAAAGAAACCCACTAAATGTCATAGCAACATGACATGGTCTTAGGTGTCTGACTGTTTACTAGGTATGGATTAGCAGTAGTGGATGATTATAACAACATATGGTAGTGACGATCTTATCCATTTCATTGGCTGATGAAATCTAATAATTCAAATAAATCTATCACAAAAATCAAGTAGAAAATTGATGGATGATTTATGACATGGCGAATACCAGGTCACAGCGCACATTAAGCTGTATCCAAATGAAACTCAAGTCTGACCTCTTCAGTGACACACAAATCCAGTGATGGAGGTAAGCAGACACACGATCATACAATATCTTCGAAGGATGGATTTAAATGAATTGGATTTAATCTTTGTTCTGATTCTATATGCCAGGATCTCTAAATCTCAGGAGTTTTGGTGTTTTGGTGTACCATTTTAACTGCAAGAATTTGTTTACAATGACAACTATTGGTTGTCAGATAGTCTGTGCTATTACCTTCCATGTCAATACTTTGTCACTTTAACCCTACTGCAAATAACAACTATCACCATCAAAGACTCAGACACACACTCTCTCTCAAACACACGATGGGCTTGAGGAAGGAGACAGAAGAATTCTCTGTCTCATCACATGGTAATCCCCCTTTTGTCAGCTGATCTCATGCTTAATAACCAGCTTCTATAAGACAAACAGTAACCCCCAGGCTCAGACAGATACTGATCAGAAGGTTGGCCAGACAGGGGACAGGAGCAGTACTGTGGAACAGAGGGTTGGCCAGACAGGGGACAGGAGCAGTACTGTGGAACAGAGGGTTGGCCAGACAGGGGACAGGAGCATTACTGTGGAACAGAGGGTTGGCCAGACAGGGGACGGGAGCATTACTGTGGAACAGAGGGTTGGCCAGACAGGGGACAGGAGCAGTACAGTGGAACAGAGGGTTGGCCAGACAGGGGACAGGAGCATTACAGTAGAACAGAGGGTTGGCCAGACAGGGGACGGGAGCATTACTGTGGAACAGAGGGTTGGCCAGACAGGGGACAGGAGCAGTACAGTAGAACAGAGGGCTGGCCAGACAGGGGACAGGAGCAGTACAGTAGAACAGAGGGTTGGCCAGACAGGGGACAGGAGCAGTACTGTGGAACAGAGGGTTGGCCAGACAGGGGACAGGAGCAGTACAGTAGAACAGAGGGTTGGCCAGACAGGGGACAGGAGCAGTACAGTAGAACAGAGGGTTGGCCAGACAGGGGACGGGAGCAGTACAGTAGAACAGAGGATTGGCCAGACAGGGGACAGGAGCAGTACAGTAGAACAGAGGGTTGGCCAGACAGGGGACAGGAGCAGTACTGTGGAACAGTGGGTTGGCCAGACAGGGGACGGGAGCAGTACTGTGGAACAGTGGGTTGGCCAGACAGGGGACGGGAGCATTACTGTGGAACAGAGGGTTGGCCAGACAGGGGACAGGAGCAGTACAGTAGAACAGAGGGCTGGCCAGACAGGGGACAGGAGCAGTACAGTAGAACAGAGGGTTGGCCAGACAGGGGACAGGAGCAGTACTGTGGAACAGAGGGTTGGCCAGACAGGGGACAGGAGCAGTACAGTAGAACAGAGGGTTGGCCAGACAGGGGACAGGAGCAGTACAGTAGAACAGAGGGTTGGCCAGACAGGGGACAGGAGCAGTACAGTAGAACAGAGGGTTGGCCAGACAGGGGACAGGAGCAGTACTGTGGAACAGAGGGTTGGCCAGACAGGGGACAGGAGCAGTACTGTGGAACAGTGGGTTGGCCAGACAGGGGACAGGAGCAGTACTGTGGAACAGAGGGTTGGCCAGACAGGGGACAGGAGCAGTACAGTAGAACAGAGGGTTGGCCAGACAGGGGACAGGAGCAGTACAGTAGAACAGAGGGTTGGCCAGACAGGGGACAGGAGCAGTACAGTAGAACAGAGGGTTGGCCAGACAGGGGACAGGAGCAGTACTGTGGAACAGAGGGTTGGCCAGACAGGGGACAGGAGCAGTACTGTGGAACAGTGGGTTGGCCAGACAGGGGACAGGAGCAGTACTGTGGAACAGAGTCAGCAAGATAGGCAACAGAGTTTGGCAGACTCACGTTGAGACATGAAAAAGTAAAAGCTACCATGTTGGTACTTGGCACCAATGCTTCCCAAATCATTAGCTTACATATGATGCAATTGACTGACATTGTTGGGTTAAACTAAAATGCCTCTCTCTACGGTAAAGCTATTTTCATCGTGGAGCGATGAAACTCACACAAATTATGAATACACAACTATACACTTACCTCCTACCGTAAAATGTGCTAATTATGTTGGCAGCCATTTAGAAAATGTATCCAGGTCACACCACCACGTGATATCATTGAAAAGCGCAGAATGTCCTCTCAAAGGAACAAAACACAGTGGCATGTATGGCCTCAAAGAGAAAGGCCATGAGAGACCTGAGGAAATGTGTCATGTTTTAGACGATTGTCTTTCTGTGGAAGCTAACTGGATAACGGATCATGTTAACATGTTAAACAGATGGACATGGCTAAGTAGGATGTGGTGTTGTGTGTACATATACTACACACACGCGATCAGGGTTCGAATTATACATCCACTCTTGGGGTGTTGAAAATATTTGACCATTTTGCGGGGGGGGGGGCTCACATTGATATGTCAATTATTATAAGAGGGCCTTGTTATGGGGTGCCCAGCCTCTCTAATTTTAACCCTGCACACAGTTATATATTGATTGGTTTAATTATATTGTATATGCTCCAGCGGTTAAATAGGTGAGCAGAACTCCACCATGATAGGACATAACGAGAAGATCCCATTTCAGATAATTCAAATACTACATATTCTGGCAATGGAAATTCCACAACACTGCTTTATCGATAAATGCATTACCTAATAATCTATTACGGTTTACAACTGCTTTAATTCATGTTAATTAATGTACCCCTATTGCAGAAGTGTTATCACTCCCACTATCCATTTCTAACAGGTTATTACAGTTTATGGTTCTACACGCTGTAAACAGAATAATTGACATGGATGCTCTTCTAGAGGAGATTCTGGGGCACACAGCGCTGGGAGAACTTCTCTCCTTGATTTAGTACAGCAATAATAGGTCAGGGCCTCAGAGTTATTTCAGAAATGTACTGCTCAAATAAGGTAGTGGTGGTCTCTGCAGTACCACTAACATCATGTGGGATAAACAGATAAACAGCAAAAAAACTAACTGATTTACTTTCAAAATCAAGTTTGAAGCCACTTAATATCAATATAAGATCAATAAACAATATAGCTAGTGTGATAATGTTATTAGATGCAAATCAACATCACTCCAAAACATTGATATGTAATTCCATAGCATTACTACATACAGTCGGAAGTTTACATACACTTAGGTTGGAGTCATTAAAACTATTTTTTCAACCACTCCACAAATTTCTTGATAACAAACTATAGTTTTGGCAAGTCGGTCAGGACATCTACATTGTGCATGACACAAGTAATTTTTCCGACAATTGTTTACAGACAGATTATTTCACTTATAATTTACTGTATCACAATTCCAGTGGGTCAGAAGTTTACATACACTAAGTTGACTGTGCCTTTAAACAGCTTGGAAAATTCCAGAAAATTATGTCATGGCTTTAGAAGCTTCTGATAGGCTAATTGACATAATTTGAGTCAATTGGAGGTGTATCTGTGGATGTATTTCAAGGCCTACCTTCAAACCCAGTGCCTATTTGCTTGACATCATGGAAAAACCAAAAGAAATCAGCCAAGACCTCAGAAAAAAAAGTGTAGACCTCCACAAGTCTGGCTCATCCTTAGGAGCAATTTCCAAACGCCTGAAGGTACTACGTTCATCTGTACAAGCAATAGTACGCAAGTATAAACACCATGGGATCACGCAGCCGTTATACTGCTCAGGAAGGAGAAGCGTTCTGTCTCCTAGAGAAGAGCGTACTTAGGTGCGAAAAGTGCACATCAATCCCAGAACAACAGCAAAGGACCTTGTGAAGATGCTGGAGGAAACAGGTACAAAAGTGTCTATATCCACAGTAAAACGAGTCCTATATCGACATAACCTGAATGGCCGCTCAGCAAGGAAGAAGCCACTGCTCCAAAACCGGCATAAAAAAGCCAGACTACAGTTTGCAACTGCACATGGGGACAAAGATCGTACTTTTTGGAGAAATGTCCTCTGGTCTGATGAAACAAAAATGTAACTGTTTGGCCATAATGACCATTGTTATGTTTGGAGGAAAAAGGGGGAAGCTTGCAAGCCGAAGAACACGAACGAACCCAACCGTGAAGCACGGGGGTGGCAGCATCATGTTGTGGGGATGCTTTGCTGCAGGAGGGGCTGGTGCACTTCACAAAATAGATGGCATCATGAGGGAGGAAAATGATGTGGATATATTGAAGCAACAGCTCACGGCATCAGTCAGGAAGTTAAAGCTTGGTCGCAAATGGGTCTTCCAAATGGACAATGACCCCAAGCATAGTTTCAAAGTTGTGGCAAAATGGCTTAAGGACAACAAAGTCAAGGTATTGGAGTGGCCATCACAAAGCCCTGACCTCAATCCTATAGAACATTTGTGGGCAGAACTGAAAAAGTGTGTGAGAGGAAGGAGGCCTACAAACCTGACTCAGTTACACCAGCTCTGTCAGGAGGAATGGGCCAAAATTCACCCAACTTAGTGTGGGAAGCTTATGGAAGGCTACCCAAAACACTTGATCCAAGTTAAACAATTTAAAGGCAATGCTACCAAATACTAATTGAGTGTATGTAAACTTCTGACCCACTGGGAATGTGATAAAGAAATAAAATCTGAAATAAATCATTCTTAGTACAATTATTCTGACATTTCACATTTTTTAAATAAAGTGGTGATCCTAACTGACCTAAGACAGGTAATTTTTACAAGGATTAAATGTCAGGAATTGTGAAAAATTGGGTTTAAATGTATTTGGCTAGGGGTATGTAAACTTCCGACTTCAACTGTACTTGCTTTAATGATCAAACATCCACACACTATTATTACACTAACAATCCATAGGACACAAGAGACTACTGTCAAGAATGGGGTGGCCAATATAGTCTTGAGGTTAGAATGTTGGGCCAGTAACTGAAAGGTCGCTGGTTCAAATCCTGCGTCTGAAAAGGTGAAAACCTGTTGCTGTGCCCTTTAAGTTAACCTCAATTTCTCCAGGGGACCTGGACAATGGTGACACTGGATGTGACCCTACTCCTTGCGGGTGTTTCAGGGAGAGTTGGGATGTGTAACAGAAAAAAACATTTCCATTACACTCTTGTACAAGTGTGTAACAGGACGGATATAACCTCCCCACACACAAATTATTATTCTCTCTCTTGTCCTGTAAAAGAAGAGGTCCTGTTTGCATCCCAAGGTCATTACACAAAGATTTTTACTGCCAACTGTCAAATGTTGGAATGGATCTCTTAATTTGGACTATGTAGTCAATATGCCTCAACTGAAACAAGGACACAGACAGAAGTGGCTATTGAGTAGGTGTTCTGGGTCAATATACTACAACTGAAACAAGGACACAGACAGAAGGGGCTATTGAGTAGGTGTTCTGGGTCAATATGCCTCAACTGAAACAAGGACACAGACAGAAGGGGCTATTGAGTAGGTGCTCAGGGTGTAATATAACAGCAACTCACCTTTCTCGATGTTGAGGATACATCTTATAAGGCAGCAGAGGTATCCTTTCTATGGAAGAAAGAAATTAGCACACACTGACTGCATACATCAAGATGTTTTCATACAAAAAAAATGTTTTAACATTAATACACAACTGGACTAGAAAATAAAAATTATGATTGATCCAAGTGTTCAGGGTGCCCTCGCTGCTTTTCAATGTATCATTAGAAATGTATAGGTACCGTACCTCAAGAACAAGGTACCCCAATATTAAAAAGCATTGTCCTGACCTTTTGAGATATGGTCCCGACTGACTGCAGGATAATAGTCTCAACTTTTCTCTCTCATAGCAACAGTCATTTACCAGCGTCCAATGCAATGAGTCAGTGAGAGTTGAATGGAGTTACTCGAGACACTCACCCCATTTCGTTGTAAAAGATGAATAAGATCTATTGGTCGAGCTGCAATGTGGGATCCTTTATGTTGAACACTGGAGCTGTAATCCTTCCTCTTATTTGTGTCAGTATAGGGATGCTTCCGTATACCACCGGAATTGCACTGCAAAGGGCAAGAATTGGCTATGAATACTGTGGACATTCGCTGTCAATAAAATTATATGCGCTCTGTCCCTTCACTTGAAAAAGCTTGCCACGACGTCGGACATCGATGCCACCACGAAACTGGAGCAATGTGTATCATTAGCCACAGTCCGGCAGTCCATCATGTAGATTTCTCAGTTTTTCTTTCTGACTGCACTTCAGTAACCTTGTTGTAACGCAGTTCCTCGCGACGCTCAGGTTGTATTCCTCTTGAAGGTGCAATATGTGAGTGAAAAGCGTGCAGTCTTCTACACTGGTTACCAAGTATCGCTTGGCATGAGATACTTTTTTTATTGGTTACATTTCATATCCAGACAACACCAGCTGCGCGCGGTGCAGCGCTCTATGGCTACAATTTGCTACAGTTGGGGTTTCAACCCGTCTACATACACCACCACCTGCTGGTTACCGTTTGGTAGTGGGTCAAATTACGTTTAATCTAACACCGACAAAACTCACTACAGTAGTTTAGAGTCTACTTCACGGTTGACCATTAGCAAATAGATTAGGCGTAATAAACACTAACTAACCTGTATTTAATTTTCACATACCTCACATTAAAACACATTCCTTGGGCTCACAAGGACGCAATACTGCAGCCCCATGTAAACATGAGATTAGGGCCGCCTAGCCCAGATGTGAAGTCTATGAGCTCAGTGCTAGCAGTCGAGTTAATCATAATTCCTGTCATTTATCAAAAACAAGTTCAATTGTCCATCACTTAAAATGAGTGAAAAGAAACCTTTATTTTTTTCAAAGATGTTACAAGGATGACATTTCAGTGAGAGTATAACAGATGACCAAATAACTAGATAATCATAATCAAGCAATTTCCAAGAAAGAAAGAAACATCACTTCACTCCAAAGTAAAACCCTGCAGAAGCAAATAATGAAAATAAATGATTATAGGATGACACTAGCTATGGGGGGAGAAAGAGGACAAATCTAGACTATTTTGTGTCCTAATTGAAGGTTCTTGGCATTCCAAAATCCCTGTAACCCATGAGACACTCAAGAGTGGGGTTTTGTTTGAACGATATTTGAAGATGAGCAAAGATCAATTACCATTTGTAGTGGACCAATATTTAATCTACTTGAACTCATTTCATACCCTTACCATTTGTAGTGGACCAATATTTAATCTACTTGAACTCATTTCATACCCTAACCATTTGTAGTGGACCAATATTTAATCTACTTGAACTCATTTCATACCCTTACCATTTGTAGTGGACCAATATTTAATCTACTTGAACTCATTTCATACCCTTACCATTTGTAGTGGACCAATATTTAATCTACTTGAACTCATTTCATACCCTTACCATTTGTAGTGGACCAATATTTAATCTACTTGAACTCATTTCATACCCTAACCATTTGTAGTGGACCAATATTTAATCTACTTGAACTCATTTCATACCCTAACCATTTGTAGTGGACCAATATTTAATCTACTTGAACTCATTTCATACCCTTACCATTTGTAGTGGACCAATATTTAATCTACTTGAACTCATTTCATACCCTTACCATTTGTAGTGGACCAATATTTAATCTACTTGAACTCATTTCATACCCTAACCATTTGTAGTGGACCAATATTTAATCTACTTGAACTCATTTCATACCCTTACCATTTGTAGTGGACCAATATTTAATCTACTTGAACTCATTTCATACCCTAACCATTTAGTTGTATTGCAGCAGCACTTTATTTTCTCTTCAGGAGTTCCCCTTTTGAAACAGATACATGAATGTTTAGTGATGAAACCTGATAATTGAGGTGTACAATCAAACAGCACATGCACAGGTTGTCAAATAGGGAACGCTGTCAGAAATAACACATTTTCAAAATGTATTTGGAGGGATGTGGTTAATGTCTAGAAGATATGGATAGGTACAAACACATTTAGTCAGAATGGGTAACATCTTAAAATGTCTTTCCACAGGTGTTCATAACAGAAAATGTTTAACCACATTAGCATACGACAATGACTTCTGAAAATCATAGCCTAACACGACTCAGCAAAATGACATAAAAATTGTCAGATGACACTATCACACATGGAATGGAGGGTACCGTAATGAATCATGAGTGATGGTTACATACAATTCATAATTACAGAATGAAAGATTTCAGACCTAAAACTCAACACAGCAGGGAAGTGACAAGTAGGATTATCACAAAATACTACTTTTACACGTGAGAAATTTTACCATCAATGATACAAATTACAGTGCCTTCAGAAAGTAATCACATTTTGTTGTGTTAGAGCCTGAATTGAAAATATATTAAAATTGAGATTGTTCCACTGGCCTACATACAATTCCCCATAATGTCAAAGTGGATTTACTTAATTTTTTAATACAAAATATAAAAAAAAAACATTTTTTATGGCAAGACTAAATAAGTTCAGGAGTAAAAATCACTGTGTGCAATAATAGTGTTTATCATCTCTGTACCCCACACAACCAGATCATTGTAAGGGCTCTCAGTCGAGCAGTGAATTTCAAGTGCAGATTCAACCATAAAGACCAGGGGAGGTTTTCCAATGCCTCGCAAAGGGCAACTATTGGTAGATGGGTCAAAACATTTAATAAGCAGAAATAGAACATCCCTTTGAGCATGGTGAAGTTAATAATTACACGCTTTGGATGGTGTATCAATACACCCAGTCACTACAAAGATGCAGGCGTCCTTCCTAACTCAGATCCCGGGAGTAAGGAAACCATTCAGGGATTTCAATGTGAGACCAATGGTGACTTTAAAACAGTTAAGAGTTTAATGGCTGTGAAATCCATCCTCAGTTCAACATTGTAGTTACACACAATACTAACCTAAATTAGTTTTTTTTTTTTTTTTTACCTGTAGAGAATAAAAAATATCACAAAACATGCATCCTGTTTGCAATAAGGCACTAAAGTAAAACTGCAAAAAAGTGTGTTAAAGAAATTAACTTTGTCCCGAATACAAAGCGTTGTGTTTGGGGCAAATCCAATACAACACATTACTGAGTACCACTCTCCATATGTTCAAGCATGCTGGTGGCTGCGTTATGTTATGGGTATGCTTGTCATCAGCAAAGATTAGGGAAGTTTTTTGGGGGATAATTTACAATATAGTTAAGGACATGCAAAATCAAAGAGGAAAACCTGGTTCAGTCTTCTTTCCAACAGACACTGGGAGACTAATTCACCTTTCAGCAGGACAATAACCTAAAACACAAGGCCAAATATACACTGGGGTTTGCTTACCAAGATGACATTGAATGTTTGACTTTGAATCAGCTTAATCTATGACAAGACTTGAAAATGGCTGTCTGTCGTTGATCATTGCTAGAGGTTGAGAATTTTAAAAGTAATGTACAAATATTGTACAATTCAAGTTAGTCCTAAATATTTCTAAAACTAAAAACATTGTATTTGGGACACTAAACATCAACTAAATCTTGTAATGAATAATGTAGAATTTTAGCAAGTTGAGGAGACTAAACTGCTTGGAGCAACCCTGGATTGTAAACTGTCATGGTCAAAACATGTTGATGCAATGGTACCTAAGATGGGGAGAGGTCTGTCTTCTTAACTATCAACAAGGCAGGTCCTACAGACCCTAGTTGTGTCTCACCTGGACTACTGTCAAGTCGTGTGGTCAGGTGCCACAAAGAAGGATTTACAATTGGCTCAGAACAGTGCAGCATGGGTGGCCCTTAAATGTACACAGAGAGCTAACAATAATATGCATGTCAATCTCTCATGGCTCAAAGTTGGAAAGATTTAGTCAATCACTATTTGTTTTTGTAAGAAGTATTGACATGCTGAATGCACACCCATGCATATCCCACAAGACATGCAACCAGAGGTCTCTTCACAATCCCAAAATCCAGAACAGACGACACAGTACTACATAGAGCCATGACTACATGGAACTCTATTCCACATCAGGTAACTGATGCAAGCAGTAGAATCAGATTTAAAAAACAGAAAAATACACCTTATGGAACAGTGGGGACTGTACACATGGATGTTGTATTGTAGATATATGGTAGTAGAGTAGTGGCCTGAGGGCACACACTTAATGTGTTGTGAAAAGTGTTATGAAATGTTATGTAAAATTTTAAATGGTATATTACTGCCTTAATGTTTCTGGACCTCAGGAAGAGTAGCCTCTACCTTGGCAGGAACTGATGGGGATCCTTAATACATACAATAGAAATACAACAAAATGGAATAACAGGTATGAATACTTTCTGAAGGCACTGTGCATCAATGATTCTCCATGTGACAGGGTAGGTCTACTACATGTTTCAAGATTTATGTATTGGTAGTTTTATCAAAATTAAAAAGGACATTCAAAAGGGGAAAGTAAAATTTCAACTTCAACCGGAAAAAAGGGTTCTCGCTTGAAAACACAACCCTAGGCAACACAGTGACTAGGGTCTGGTTTAAAGTATGGACTCTTGGCATAATGGAACTACGTCACTACTTTATCCACTTAGATAAAATACAAAAAAGTAGCTAGAGATCACAGAAGTTATTTTTAATGAGTGCATTTAGCAAGTGGCTAGTTTGCATAAACAACCTTCAATAAAACCCCTGCAAAAGTTGCCTACAAACTTTAGTTTAGAATCGCAACTTTCTGGCATGTCTGCCTCGTTGTTTGTTGGGAGAGTCCCTGGAAAATATTTTTCCCTTACACTACATTACCAAATGTATGTGGACACCTGCTCATCATTCCAAAAATCATGGGCATTAATATGGAGTTGGTCCCCCCCTTTGCTGCTATAACAGCCTCCTCTCTTCTAGAAAGGTTTCCTTGGAACATTACTGCGGGTGGGGACTTGCTTCCATTCAGCCACAATAGCATAGTGAGGTCCGGCACTGATGTTGGGCGTTTAGGCCTGGCTCGCAGTTGGCGTTCCAATTCATCCCAAAGGTGTTTGATGGGGTTGAGGTCAGGCCTCTGTGCAGGCCAGTCAAGTTCTTCCACACTGATCGACAAACTATTTCTGAATGGACCTCGCTTTGTGCACGGGGGAATTGTCATGCTGTTGCCACGAAGTTGGAAGTCCAGAATCATCTAGAATGTCATTGTATGCCTTAACATTAAGATTTCCCTTCACTGGAACTAAGGGGCCTAGTCGAAACCATGAAAAACAGCCCAACCATTATTTTTCCTCTACCAAACTTTACAGTTGGCACTATGCATTGGGGCAGGTAGCTTTCTCCTGGCATTCGCCAAACCCAGATTCTTCTGTCGGACTGCCAGATGGTGAAGCGTGATTCATCATGCCAGAGAACGCATTTCCACTACTCCAGAGTCCAATGACGGCGAGCTTTACACCACTCCAGCCAACGCTTGGCATTGCGCATGGTGATCTTAGGCTTGTGAGCGGTTGCTCGGCCATGGAAACCCATTTCATTAAGCTCCCGACGAACAGTTCTTGCGCCGATGTTGCTTCCAGGGGTAGTTTGGAACTGTGTGTTGCAACCAAGGACAGACTAATTTTACAAGCTACGCCCCTTAGCGGTCCCGTTCTATGAGCTTGTGTGGCCTACCACTTTGCTGCTGAGCCGTTGTTGCTCCTAGACGTTTCCACTTCACAGTAACAGCATTTACAATTGACTGGGGAAGCTCTAGCAGGGCAGGAATTTGACAAACTGACTTGTTGGAAAGGTGGCATCCTATGACAGTGCCACATTGAAAGTCACTTAGCATTTCAATAAGGTCATTCTATTGTCAATGTTTGTCTATGGAGATTGCATGGCTGTGTACTCGATTGTATATACCCATCAGTAACAGATGGGTCTGAAATAGCCGAATCCACTAATTTGAATCGGTGTCCACATACTGCTGGAAATATAGTGTAGGTAGTGACAGTTCCTCTATGCTAAAAGAGTCCATCATTGGGGGCGTTCCTGTGCCCAGGCGTTGATGGCATTTAAAGTATCAGCTAACCACATATGTTATAGCAATCTGTCAGTTAATGACATAGTTGATGACAGGGCACGCAACCAATGATTGATACGTGCAATGTCTGACCAGGGGAACACGAGCATTGAAACCAGACCCTAGTCATGTTCCCCTGCTCAGACATTGCATGCATCAACCATTGGTTGCATGGCACGTCCTCGACTATGTCGTCAGGGACCAGATTGCTATCTATCTATCTATCTATATATATATATATATATATAAAACGATCTGGCCTGCATCAGCAAAGGAACGCACCCACTGGTTTGCCTAGGGTCAGGTTTGAGACTAGATCTGTGGTGGGGGCTACACAAATCTACACCATAACCTTTCATGGGCACTAAATATAAAAGTACCTACTGTGTCTACAACACCAACATACAAATATTTATTCTCATCCTCTGCCACATACTGACAGAAATGCCTCCCTTCGGTCAACAAACTCATCAAGGTATGGTCAGAAATTATATATTTATATTTTTAAGTGAGTTCATAACCTTCATTCAGATATCATTTTCACATGGGCCAATGATAGCCAGTACTGAATACCTACATTTAGCAGTTGCCAGAGGCTTCTAACCTTCCTCAGTAGTCAGGTCCAGACTTCCACTACTGGGATACTGCAGTCTTATCCCAGTAGTATTCACACACTTCATTACTATAACCTCTCTGAACATAAATTCTTGTTCCCTTGCAACACCACCTCTTATGAGTTGTTGACCAACAAAGTAAAACATGATTTAATACATAATTTCATGTTTAAACTTGGGTCTCTAGGGATAACTTATCTGCTTAATGTGGATTAATCAATTAGCCATGTAGCCATGCAAATTATATGTGCATTCTACAAGTGCTTTCTTTGTGGCATTTCATGTCTGTGAAGCTGTGACTAATTTTAAAGTAATAATTTGGAGGTCATTTTAAAGAGCAAGTGATGACTGCTTTTTCGATTACAATAAGTTGGTTATGGTATTCTTTTTACTCTCCTTTTTGTACTACAGATAGACTTAAGAAAAAAACAAAAACCTGTCTCGCAAACTACAGATCTTTCAAGTCCACCACTTCAGATCTCGAGACAATAATGTTTCCTTTAATTGTTTCAAGAGCCATTCCACCACTTATCCTTCAGAAAGACCAGAGCGGAAAGCCAGTGAAATTCACCAGCTTTCAAAACCTCTGCAACAACAGACCTCATGTAGAAAACTTTCCAACTCAAAGTTGAAAAAGATGAATGGTCAGTATTCTTCCGACTCCTGCACCATTTGATTCCGTTTGAGACGTTCAACAAGACCATTCTTGGTCTGCCCAAAACCTCTCGCCTCTCGCTCAAACATGTTCAAATGCAGAGCATGAGCACGGATCAACTTTGAGGTTAGAAATTTTCCCAAATCGACTGACTGCTTCAAGAGTTTCGTCCCCTTTTTCCCCTCTCTAGCTGGCAGGAGACGGTTTTTGTAGAGTGAGGTTGGAGGGTTGTGTGAGAACTCTTCTCAGTCTCTCTGCTCCGAGAACAATGTCCTCAGCCAACTAACTTGTGGTCCCTGGGGGAGAAGAGGTGGCAGGGATGTGACTCCTGTGACCCCATTGAGGATCCATGACCTTTCACCCCTCGACTCATCATCAAAGGGCTTGTCGCTCCGACACTGCTACCCCAACGTATGCTGCTTCTCCTTTTCTCCGTGTGCGAGCAGCGCCTTCTCTCTCCCTCCTCCTCGCTCTTGTCCTGTCCAGCTCTACCCCCATTTTTCTCTCACTCTTGTGATTGGTTGGTTTCTCTCGGTCTCTCTCCTGTTGCTTTCACACAGTGGTGCTTCAGTTGTAGCAGTGGAAAACGGGTATCCATATGTTCTTTTTTTGATATTACCCAGATTAAAATGGCGACGAACTAAGCTCAGCACAGGCCTAGCTCCTTTTCCCACAACCTAAGAGTCAAATAAAACAAAGATTACTTTTATACCCTGACAAAGACGAGATATAAAATAGCTTCTGGTATCCTATTTACGCCACCTGATATTACTACAGCAACAGTTGGCTTAGCTCATAGAATATAGAGCAAAAAGTTCCAATGTAGTCTCTTACACTCTAGTACTGGGACAGTCCAGTCACACCATGTTGATAAGCTCTTTCCCCTTGGTAGGTGGAGTCTTGGGAGAGGGCCACGTCAATCTGGGACTTGAACTCATCGCCAAGGTAGCTGTCCTGTAAGAAAAACAACAAAGGAGAAGCTTTTAGCCTGCATGTACATGTCTGTCAGAGCAAGAACGTCTGCCATGAGAAACAAATGTAAACGTTCTTCTGCTTTACCTGAGAGAGTTCAGTCTGGGAGAGGCCAGGCTGGCTCATCTGGGAAGGCTGGCTCATGGTGATGTAGCCCTGTGTGAGGGGTCCCTGGGAGAAGGGCTGGGAGCCCAGGTCCTGGCTGGCCTGGCTGCCACTCATGAGGCCGTGCTGCCCGCTGCCCCCGCCGTGGTTCCCCATGCCACGGCTCCGCTGGCGCCCACCTCGCACCCCTCCGCCGCCCGCCTTACCCTTCATACCTCCACCACGGCCTGCTGGGGGGCAGTGGACCTGGCCCAGGTAGCCTGGCGGCGGCATGGGGGGCATGACCAGGTTGAAGGGAATGTTCATGGAGGCCATGGGGCCCGGACCAATCATGCCGATCTGGTCGTGGGTCTGGAAGTACATGTTGGATGAACGTCCTAGAAGAAAATAAAACATATTGAACAACGGCAAAACAGGTAAAGAAACACAAGTTTACAGTTTGACATAGTCTCTCACCAGTGCTGCTGCGGTCATACACAGATCCAGGAATAAGAGCCTCCCTTGCATCATACATGGCTGTGCTCATGAAACGGCCCCCCTGAAGAACCCACACATGAAACAAACATTTCAGTAAGTCTAACACACACAGTAGCCTATGCACATATTTTTACAATGGTCTACTGGCAAAGTAAAATCATGTAAGTAAACACCACGCACTACATAAAGTTGTACATAATCCAACACACATAGGTTTAGGGGGGGACGACTCACAGGGTTGATGGCGTTGACCAGCTTGCGGGGCTTGCTGAACTGCATGAGGCTCTCCCTCAGGTTGTTGAGGGGTCCCTCCACCAGAACCTTCTGCTCCTTATAGTAGTTGAGCAGGTGGTTCCACAGAGGCTGCTTGGACAGGGCCTTGGGGTTGCCCACGATGATAACCCCATACCTATACACACACACACAAATAGGACATAGTTCCTTTCAAATACTTCCTTCACAGATATAGAAAATAATAATATGTAAATCATTTCTCTTTGCAGTGTGACAGTGTTTTAGCCCGAGTAATGAGATTTTGCTCTGAGGATTTAGAAATTGTTGACATAATTCCAAATACAAATATTAAAATAGTCTTGCAAAACTTGAAAGAGAGGATAATGCTACGATTTTCTTGTTATCTGTTGAGCATCAGGAGACAGAGAGAATGGTCCATGTGTTGTTTACCTGGCCCTGGTGAGAGCCACGTTGAGACGGCGTGGGTCGTTGAGGAAGCCAATGCCCTGGTGCTCGTTGGCTCTAACACAGGACAGGATGATGAAGTCCTTCTCTCTGCCCTGGAACGCATCAACGCTGGCTATCTCCACCTCCTGAGGACAGCCAAGAGACAGGAAAGCAATTAGATAAGCTAACATAGACGCACCATTCCACCATCCATTTGAATGTTTTAAGTGAAGGCCAAACTGGATGATTGATTCCATGAGCACATTACTAAACCAATGTAAACTGATTTATTTAGATTCATGCACTCCCATTTCAAGCTATAACTATATTTCAAACCTGCTACATTATAGTGAGAATATGACTGACAGACTGGAGTGCTGCAGCGGACAAGATTGGTCACATATTGTAGAGCCAAGCCTGTGTTTTGTACCTGGTAGAGCTTGGTGTGGAGGGAGCCACTGAACTGCATGTACTGCACCAGGTAGGACCTCTGGCCCTCGTAGGGGGTGATGATGCCTATCTGGTCAGGCTTGGCCCCAGCCTTTAGCAGCCTGGTGGTGATCTTCTCCACGTTGGAAGCCTCAGTTCTGTACAGCGGGAGAGAGTGAAGAAAACCTTATTCACAAAACATACCCTTTTTATGACTGGAGTCATAAATGGTCAGTGTACGAAAGCACTGGAATGACAAATGCTTCAGTTTGTCAAATACCTGTTAAGATAGGAGGTTCCAGAGCTTGCAATTTCTTCCTGGCCCAGGGTCACGTAGAAGAACATGGGCTTGTCTGGTTGTGGCCACTGGAAGTCAAAGCCTTTCTTGATGCGGTCAGCTGTGGGTCAAGAAAATAAGTTAGTAAAATGTACATTTAGGTGAATCCAAATTTAAGTGTAAATTAAGCCAATGTCGTGAATTACCTTTTTATATGGGTGTTTTACATCTGGTGCAAGCTGAGTAAATATGGCTGTTATAAGGCAATTCATGATTGTTCTGCTTTCTTGTTCCTTAGAGACATGATCTAAACTACCCAACCAGTTTGTAGACAACAGGGAGGCCATTCCCCTCTTGCTGGACAAGCACATCAGGAGGACAAGCTAACCCTCACCTGTGTTTACGAGAATTCTATAGAAGGGATGGCTGACAACGTCCAAAAACTATGCGTGTAGGCAGTGTGGTTAGATAGCTTGCCATGTGAGAAATCATAGTTGGCCCGTGTCAGCTCGTTGTATCTTGTTATCGATACCATGTCTTGAATCATGTCATGTCTATGCTAGTATGGTTCACTAGTTAGCTAACCAACAACTGTAACAATGTATTTGAGAGACAAGTGCTCATTGTGCAAATGCATTTACGTTTTCAATAAACATTTGGAGACTAAATATAGTTTACAACAGTCTATGCCAACCCAGTCTGTTCTGCGCCATAGTTGCACACGCCTCGGTTTTGTTGCTAAACCAACCCGTGTACACACTGGCCCAGTTCCATTCCTCACCAACTTACCTGCGGTGACTCCGTTCTGCAAGGAGCCCTCGTAGAAGATGTTGGAGGGGAAAGCGCTGAGGGCTGGGTGCATACGGTACTGCACCTGCAGACGGATGGGCCTGATGCCCAGCACCACGAGACGCTCAAACAGGGACTGGGACAGGCCCGCCTTGGCAGCCTTCTTACACATCACTACTGGACCCAGCTGGCAGTGGTCTCCCACCAGGATCAGCTAGAGAGAAACAGAAAGAAATCATAGATTTAGTACAAATAGAAAGGCTATTCCAATTCAAATCCATTGTTGTGTGGTGTAGGAACTAGTATTGGGCATAGCATTTGCATGTGTTTATTTGCTATATTGTAATTACTTTGCCACCATGACCTATTTATTGCCTTACCTCTCTTATCCTACCTCATTTGCACATGCTCTATATAGATTTTCCTACTGTATGTTTGTTTTACTCCGTGTGTAATTCTGTGTTGTTGTATGTGTCGAACTGCTTTGCTTTATCTTGGCCAGTTGCAAATGAGAACTTGTTCTTAACTAGCCTACCTGGTTAAATAAAGGTGAAATAAAAAAAACATCACAACTCAAGAGAAAGTAGTGCCCGTCTCAGTGTCACATTCAACCAAGCACAAACATCTGGAGAAAGGTGATAAATGTAACTGCACTTTTCCCTCAGCAACAACCTTTGATAAACATTCTGTATAAGAAAGAGAGAGAAGTTGGGACCTGTCATGGAGATTTAATTTATCGTAGAGATTGCCCTGAGACATACCTGCTTGGCCCCCAGTATGACAGGCACCATACACTCTGGCTCAGTGGCCTGGGTGCTCTCATCAATGAGGATGGAGCGGAACTGCATCTTGGCCAGGCGGGGGTCTCCTGCCCCCACACAGGTACAGCAGATCACATCAGCATTCTGTGGAGCAGAGATGGGAGACGTGGTCAGTGATAATCAACCTCAGGGAGTAGTGGAATTATGACATTTTAGGACTTTGTTTTAAGGGAGTGTGTGGAAAAGGAGCAGGTGTTACCATAAGTAGTTCCCTCTCGGCGGTGCGCTTCAGGGCCCTGTAGCGCTTCTCGTCCGAGGAGGACAGCTCCCCAGTCTCGTCCTTCAGCTGCTGGAGCTTCTGAAGCTCTGGTATACTGCATACAGATACAACAAAAATACAAACTGAGAAACCAGTACTCTTTAGTGTGGAGAAATTATGTGGCCTATGTTGAAAGTTCAGAAAAGCTGCAAGACAGAGAAAATGCCTCTGAACATGAACTGAGAATCCATGCTTTCAAACTGAGGCAACTCATATTGCCCATAGCTGAGTTCTCAAGTTCTCTGCCAGGGCGGCAGGTAGCCTAGTGGTTAGAGCGTTGAGCCAGTCACTGAAAGGTTGCTGGATCGAATTCCCGAGCTGACAAGGTTCTGTCGTTCTGCCCCTGAACAAGGCAGTTAACCCACTGTTCCTCGGTAGGCTGTCATTGTAAATAAGAATTTGTTCTTAACTGACTTGCATAGTCAAATAAAATAAAATAAAAGTGGAATCGATCCTTTGTCTCCTGAGTTAGCAGGACACCTGATAAGATAAAGACACCATATTCCTCTCTCGATAGCAGTCCCAGGTTACCTGTCCATGTTGCGGATCTGGTTGTGCAGAGCCAGGAAGGACACAGGGGAGTCGATGGCCTCTCTGCTCTTGGCAGACAGCCTCACCACCTTCAGACCTGACATGTGGATCTTCTCAGTCAGCTGGTCCACCGCAATGTTACTGGGAGCACACACCAGCACAGGCCTGAGGACACACACAACTTGTGTTAGGGATGGACAAGAGCGCTTATAAAACCTTTAGGTTGGTCAATTTAGAAAGAATATATATTTTGCAATGATGATCTCTGCCAAGACTAGATAGACTATAAGAGTAGTTACTCTTATAGTGAAAGTTATTTACTTATAAGTACTGTATATGGTTAAGTACTGTATATATTAAGTGAACACATCTTACCCGTTGCCCTGTCTGGCCAGGTGGTACACTACAGTGGCAGAGGTGACAGTTTTCCCCGTGCCAGGGGGCCCCTGGATGAGACTGAGAGGACGCTGCAGCACAGTCTTCACAGCATATACCTATGTGATGACATTTTAAAATGCCAAACTGTCAGCAAATATCGTTTTAGAAGGGATAACTCAAATCTCCTCATAACTTCTGCATATGGTAACACCCACCTGTGAGTGGTTGAGGTCAGGCAGGCCCTGGGCGGTGAAGCGTTTGGGCAGCTGACACTTGATGACCACATCCTCCACCTCGTGACCCAGCAGCTTGTGGTAGATGTACCCGGACACAGAGGTCTCGTCCACGGCAAAGGTCTTCAGGGCACTTTGCATCCTGGAGGAAAGTTTGAAACCGTGTGTAATACTAAGTCCATTGCCAAAAGCAAGCCTAGCTCAACACATTTGTTGCATTTCATATGGATTGGTGTCAGAAGGTTCCTACCGGTCAAAGGAGGTGGACTTCCACACAAAGTCAACCTGGAAGTTGTGTGGTACTTCCACGGGGGCCCCAGCACTGCTCCTCAGCTCAATGGCTATCTCATCGCCATAGTCTATTGTCACAGGATTAAGGACTACACGCCACATAACACCTATTCCTTCCAGAGACTAATGCTATCAGTGGTCAGAGAGAGACAAACTCATTTTTGAATTTGAATCAAATTAGTAACGAAGAGTCAAAGGTAACATAAGAGCATAATGATTTTTAACAAAGGATACTGTCTGGGACTTTGATGACATGTCCAATGCCTTTCCAGAGTGGGGCAAGGTCTCCCTTGTACCTCAGGCAAATCTCATCTCCCTGCATCAGGCGCATGTCTTCAGAAATACAGTGAATAGTAGAAAAAGGACAGCAAGGACAAGGGAATTGGCTGATGAAAAGCACAATTTAGAATCCATAGACTTCAGGACATTAGTCATACAAACCTAGAATCGTGTACACACACACACACATACAGACTCAAGACTAGAAGACACTCCGGCATGCTCATCAGTGAGAACGTGAGGGAGGTTGTGGCCGGAATGGAATGGACATGGAACACTCGTGAACACTGACGTTGATGAACAAAAAATGAATTACCACCTGAGTCCGTCTTGGGAAGGCTGAAATAAGCAATCCGCTTTTTATTGAGTCCCAAGTCCCACCTGACAGTAATATTGTCTTGGGTCTGTGAAACAAACAGACGAGACGGCAATTAATTAACCATCTAAAACCAAACGGTCTTTACCGTGACATCCAAAAGCAGGAGGAGCTAGCCTGAAAACTCCAGCAGAAAACAGTAGAACTTACCTGGGACTCTTTGAGTTTCTTATCGTAGTCAGCCTCCAGTTTGACCAGGGGGCCAAATATGTTCTGGTACTGGTAGGCATCCTCGTAGCGCAGCAACACGTGCTGAGGCTCCTCGTCCACGCCGGGCTTCTCCAGGTCCTCCAGAGTGGCTGTGGGGTTTTCCTGAAGACACCCAGTCAAACAACAGCCACCGATAAAGAGCACTGCTTACTTTATTTGAGAAATAAAATTCATAATAAAAGCCAGTAGCTCTCCATGACCAAAGTAAAAGGCCACTGGCCTACAGTAAACCACTGGGTTAACTCTTGCTAAATTTACATATGTAATTTAGCTGACGCACTTATCCAGAGCCAATTACAGTAGTGAGTGCATATATTTTCATATTTTTCGGCACTGGTCCCCCGTGGGAATCGAACCTACAGCCCTGGCGTTGCTAGCACCATGCTCTATCAACTGAGCCACACAGGACCATAAGGTAGTTTATGAACCTTCCAGAGCTCCTCAAGCTTGTTTATCTGCTGGGCGGTGATCTGGCGGGCCCGGAGCTGCTCCTGCTCAGAGGGGATCTTAACCAGCCAGGACAGGAAGCAGCGGTCCTGGATCAGCGGCTGCCACTGGGAGCTGTCCCAGTTGATGTCTTTCAGACTGCTCTGACTGGCACATGGCTGCCTGTATTACCAAACACAAACAATATGTCCATCAATGCACTCCACTACAAAATCACTTTGATTCAATGATAAGAGCTATTGGATTATGGGTCCAAAAAGGGCCAAGAACATTTTGCAAAATAGGACATCTGATCATTGTGAAACAGAATGGTGCAAAAATGGTTAGTAAACACCATAGACCGGCTTTACCTGCAAAGCAGTACCACCACAGAGTCTGCCTTGGCAGGGATGAACCCCAGGAGGAAGACGTTGCGACAGCCACAGTTGTAGCACTCCAGCACCGTCTCCCCCAAAGGACCATCCTTGTGCAGAGTCACCTCCTTGGACTTGGCTCTGACCAGGTGGTTCACAATGTGGCTGAGAGAGGAAAATATGAACAGATTTAGCAACATTTCTGATAGACATTTATAAAATGTCCTTTGGGACTCATGTGCCTCACATTCTACTTTATGTGTGTGTATAGTCTTCCACATAGACGCCAACTACATTTAGCTAAGTTGGTTGTTCTTTGGAGCTTACCTGCCAGATGTATTGCCACGTCCATTGCAAAACCACTTCTTGCTGGTGTTGCAATACACCACACAAGCAGGATCGTGAATGCCACAGTAACTTGGGAAAGCAAAACAAGGATAATGTCACAAGGAGGAAAACAAATATTTATTATGAACTCTGCAAGACAGCACCAAAAGATCAATCAAAATATATTTCTGAACATTACCTGCATGCGTGGACTGGGAGGTCTTTAGTATAATAGCTGTCTTCCTCGTCTTCTTCAAAGTTCAACTCTGCAAGAAGTTGACTTGCTTTCACAACAGGGTCATCCCCATTCTGCTGTACTCCATCAGGCCCATTCACCTGGAGAAAACATGGAAATATCATTTCAATAGCGGCGGGCAAAATAATGTAAATAACCTGGAAATGGACACCACCACAGATAACGTTTTAACTACAAGTGCAACAGACAGTTAGTAAACTAACGTTAGTTAGCTATCAAATGCACTTGTAGCAAGCTCACAGCAGTTAGCTAGAATGCCTGCTATGTAACGCGGGCAGATGAATTTAGGAACGCTACACTCAGTGCCATGGCGTTATCAAGAAAATGACAGGCTGCTTGACAATCTTGGTGTCCATCCCACAACGCGTACAAGCAAATTAGCTAATACTAGCATGCTAAATTATATGTAAACATGCTGGCTAAGTTAACTGGTTAGCCAGCTACGTGGCCTCTGAGACAGATGCATGTGTTCTCTTTGTAACTATACAGCTAGCTACCAGCGTGCTAGCTGTGCTAACATAGCTGCTTCTGCTAATATAGTTAGCACACTGGCTAGCTATCTCCAAGGTTCCGTATGTACAATACCCTGTAGCTTGTTAGCGAGTTTTTATTTGCTAGTTTGAAACCACACAGGCAACAAAAATTACACGAACCTGATTTTCCAACTGACTCTGCGTTTGGCCTGTTTGAGTCTGGCTCGGCAGGGTAAAATCCGTGAACTCATACTCCGAACCCTGGGTATCTGCTCCAAGCAACTCCGCTTCCTCAGTGTCCAGGAACGTGAGAGTCTGCGAGCTCGGCCCGTACGCCTCAACACTCATTTTCTCCACCAACAGTGATATTTCAGAATGATATTTACAATTGAATCGCTAACTAAACAAAGTGTAGATATCCCTGCCAAAATTGAACTTAAACAAATATCGAAATACCTAAGCACATGAATAAACTGAGAACACACGGTCTCGTGAGCCTCAACTCCCACTCGAAGTAATGACGTAACACCTTGCACACAGCACAAAATGCAAAGAGCACATCATAGTTCGTCAAATTTGACAAAAGCTGGATCCCTTCTAGCCATAACCACATTCAAAGTGTCAATGGCATAACGTTTACACAAAAGGGGAATATTTTTCACAATCCTTGATTAGGCCTTAGAGTCAGAATGTGTTTATCATGTACAGTAATTTAGAAGATGCTGTTAGAGCAACTTACAGGAGCAGTTACTGTAGGGTTAAATGCCTTGCTCAAGGGGCACACTGACAGATTGTTTTAACCTAGTCGGCTGAGGGAATCAAACCAGCAACCTTTTGGTTAATAAACACAACACTCTTAACCACTTACCCTTTCCTGGTAATATTATGTAAGTAAGATGACATTCATTCAAATTATTTCCAATTGCAATAGATGTACATGATGAATTCATAGGAAGAAGAGCACATACTACTACAGGTTTACCAATAGTTATTTTACTTGGTATGGCTTAAGCTTATTGGCTTAAATTTTTCTTTAAGTGGTTTAATCACAGCATTAGACCATATTCTGAAGTAGAGAATACAGATACCAAAGACAAAATAAAAATGTCCATATCATTATTCATCACATTACAAATATTGATTGTATATGCAATAAATTACCTGAGATAATAACAAATGGTTGAAGTACATTAATTTAAAAAAACATTTGTGTGTCCTTATATTGTACACTATACAATATACTGATATTGTACAATTTCACAACAAATATTAAACACATGATGAGGGGGGCTAGAGATTGTAAAAGAAATGGCACGCTACGTTGACCATTATGTCAAAGCGAGAGTGATTTGTGAGGGGAATAAGGAACTAAAAAGGGAACTATTTAAAATAGTGAGAAAGAAGCAGGCAGTCAGTCATACAGCTGTCAGGACGATGTGGCTTAAAAGCACTGAATATCCAAAGATGGCTGCATTCCAAACACTTAAAAGACACACCCTCTCCCCTCAAACTTCTGATGACGTACAATGACGTCTGACGAGTTTACACTTGTAGGGCAAGGGAGGAAGACATTTTAAATGGACTGCCCTTGCCCGGAAATTCGTCACTCGTTCGTCCGGCGAATATTGTGTTTTTAGCCACCGGTAGCTTGTGGGTGCTTTATATGGGCTACAGTCAATTATGATTGCATGTCTACTTATATTAACTATATAGTTATTAATATACGCTTACTGTATGATAGTTAGCTAATTAATTTGCTAGCTAACGTTAGCCTGCCTAGCTGGAACTTCTGAAGAAGGAACATGTTTTATTTATGCAATTTCCAAAAAGCTATCCAAACAAAAACATAATTACTTTTACGTGACGCGAATTTAATTATGGGGCGTTTCAAGCCCCGAAGTGAACATAAGTGTACACTCGCAAAATCTTATCAAAAACGAGGGCTGAGGGATTTACGTTGCGAACTTCCCTTGCTTTGGTCGACCGACGACCAAGATGGCCGCAGGGATTACTCCAAGGGCATTGCATAAAGTGAGGATAGTGGACTAGGGTGTGTCTTTTATGAGTTTAAAACGTAGACAATGGTTCTCGCATCTACAGCATCATTTATTGGACCATTACAGTGTGTCGTCTTGTGTTGCTGCTATGCTATGTTGTTTTAGGCCTCTCTTTATGTTGCGTTGTCTCTCTTGTCGTGATGTGTGTTTTGTCCTATATTTTATTTTTAATCCCATCCCCGCAGGAGGTCATTTGGTAGGCTGTCATTGTAAATAATAATTTGTTCTTAACTGACTTTCCTTGTTAAATAAAGATTAAATACAATTTAAAAAAAGTTTCTTTGTGAAATACAGTCAAATAACAATACCCAGAGCCATTGATATAATATACGTGTATACCAGAGGAGGCTGGTGTGAGGAGCCATAGGAGGATGGGCTCATTGTAGTGGCTGGAATGGAATCAATGGAACGAGTCAAACACGCTGTTTCCAAGTGTTTGCTGTGTTTGATACCATTCAATTGATTCCATTCCAACCATTAAAATGAGCCTGTCCTCCTATAGCTCCTCCCACCAGCCTAACCGGATGGATACATCCATTGCTCTGCCTATTCTCATTCATACAGTGCCTTGCGAAAGTATTCGGCCCCCTTGAACTTTGCGACCTTTTGCCACATTTCAGGCTTCAAACATAAAGATATAAAACTGTATTTTTTTGTGAAGAATCAACAACAAGTGGGACACAATCATGAAGTGGAACGACATTTATTGGATATTTCAAACTTTTTTAACAAATCAAAAACTGAAAAATTGGGCGTGAGAAATTATTCAGCCCCTTTACTTTCAGTGCAGTAAACTCTCCAGAAGTTCAGTGAGGATCTCTGAATGATCCAATGTTGACCTAAATGACTAATGATGATAAATACAATCCACCTGTGTGTAATCAAGTCTCTGTATAAATGCACCTGCACTGTGATAGTCTCAGAGGTCCGTTAAAAGCGCAGAGAGCATCATGAAGAACAAGGAACACACCAGGCAGGTCCGAGATACTGTTGTGAAAAAGTTTAAAGCCGGATTTGGATACAAAAAGATTTCCCAAGCTTTAAACACCCCAAGGAGCACTGTGCAAGCGATAATATTGAAATGGAAGGAGTATCAGACCACTGCAAATCTACCAAGACCTGGCCGTCCCTCTAAACTTTCAGCTCATACAAGGAGAAGACTGATCAGAGATGCAGCCAAGAGGCCCATGATCACTCTGGATGAACTGCAGAGATCTACAGCTGAGGTGGGAGACTCTGTCCATAGGACAACAATCAGTCGTATATTGCACAAATCTGGCCTTTATGGAAGAGTGGCAAGAAGAAAGCCATTTCTTAAAGATATCCATAAAAAGTGTTGTTTAAAGTTTGCCACAAGCCACCTGGGAGACACACCAAACATGTGGAAGAAGGTGCTCTGGTCAGATGAAACCAAAATTGAACTTTTTGGCAACAATGCAAAACGTTATGTTTGGCGTAAAAGCAACACAGTTGAACACACCATCCCCACTGTCAAACATGGTGGTGGCAGCATCATGGTTTGGGCCAGCTTTTCTTCAGCACGGACAGGGAAGATGGTTAAAATTGATGGGAAGATGGATGGAGCCAAATACAGGACCATTCTGGAAGAAAACCTGATGGAGTCTGCAAAAGACCTGAGACTGGGACGGAGATTTGTCTTCCAACAAGACAATGATCCAAAACATAAAGCAAAATCTACAATGGAATGGTTCAAAAATAAACATATCCAGGTGTTAGAATGGCCAAGTCAAAGTCCAGACCTGAATCCAATTGAGAATCTGTGGAAAGAACTGAAAACTGCTGTACAAATGCTCTCCATCCAACCTCACTGAGCTCGAGCTGTTTTGCAAGGAGGAATGGGAAAAAATGTCAGTCTCTCGATGTGCAAAACTGATAGACATACCCCAAGCGACTTACAGCTGTAATCGCAGCAAAAGGTGGCGCTACAAAGTATTAACTTAAGGGGGCTGAATAATTTTGCATGCCCAATTTTTCCGTTTTTGATTTGTTAAAAAAAGTTTGAAATATCCAATTAATGTCGTTCCACTTCATGATTGTGTCCCACTTGTTGATTCTTCACAAAAAAATACAGTTTTATATCTTTATGTTTGAAGCCTGAAATGTGGCAAAAGGTCGCAAAGTTCAAGGGGGCCGAATACTTTCGCAAGGCACTGTATACTCTCCCTTTCTCTAGTTCAGGCGGAGTGCTGATAGCCCTCTCTTTAGCTACTGCTTAGTGGGGTATCAGTTGTATCTGTCCTTAAAGTTAGAATCCTTAGATGCTACATCAATTTTTGGACTTGTGCTATATAACCATTGATTCTTGACGAATATAACGTATGAATGCCTCATGAGCTTAGTTCAAATTTCATACCCCATCAGAACCCATAATATAAGCTTGTTGTACTCCAATGTTTGTAAGCAAACTAAATGTAAACAAACACTGTATAGCCTCAAAACATGGTTAAAACTATCATTTTGAAATCATGGATGGTCAGTCCGTGAATATAGCTCTGTCTATGAATTTGAGAGTGGTTACATTTCTTCAGGCCCATCCCTCAGGTTTTTACCAAAACAGAGGCAGGGTCACCACTTTGTTATTGTTTCAATTAAGGATTCCAGCTTTAAGTGCTTTCTGTCCATTGGGGACAGGAGCAGTGAGTTGAGGACAGAGGTCACCGGAAGTCATTATTTAGTGAGCATGCTGATGGTGCTGGTGGCTGCAGTGGTGGTGGTCATGGTCATCCTCCTCAGATTGACCCACAAGCTCCAGCATCTCCCCCACTACGGCCTGCAAGGCTCTGCCTAGGTCCTGGGCACTGTAGGGCTTCTCTAGTGGAGGAACGTGCACAAACGCTGACCTGCCCTTCCCCAGGTACAGCGACATGTAGTAGGTGTAGTCACACAGGTATCTGACCAGATCAAAGGTTAAGTTAGGGTTAAAGAGACAACAGAAGACATTAGCTTTTATCAGAATCAATGGATTTGCCATTTAGGTAAATGAGATTTCTGAAGTGGCAACTTCAGATTACAAAGGGACAGACCACCCACATTATTATATAACATCTTATCACTACCTAGAAAGTATGCTACAATTAAAGATCATAGATAGGATGTAATTTGTGTGAACATTCCCTTTAATGTAGTTTCATTGAAAAAAGTATGAGATCATAAATAGTGGCATGTGACTGGTTGAATGAGAGTAGAGTCGAACACAGCACTCACCGGCCTGCATCCTTTGATACTGACACTGCCACGCCAAGCCTTGAGGAGTTGACCCTCTTGCAGACTAGGTCCATGTCTATGACTGAATCGATGCAGTCAGGACCACCGTCCATGCAACACTGAGAGTCTGGACAGAAGCTGCAGTTGTCCACCCGCTTGTAGCCGTGGTTGTGGCCACATTTCTCCAGGGTGACTGTGGTGGCTATCCCAGAGACCCCGACATGGACCACCAACTGTTGACCCACGGAGAAGAGAATGTGTGTTAAATGTAGCCACTGTTATACCAATAGAGACTCTACATCATATTTCAAACTGTAGCCTAAATGTCATACAGTAAGGGTGCACCTGTCGAACACTATTACTAATGCCTTTTACCATGCAGTAAAAAAATATATTGTGAGGAACAACACTTGACATTTGCTGTGACTTCCTGTGGCTACCTGTGGCTGATGCTGTTTCCATAGAGATGGCAGTAGACTCTGAACTGCCTGGTACTCCACTGGCACCTCACAGACATATAGGTCCACACTCTGACCCAAGCCCAACCGCTCCAGTTCCTGTACACAGAGGAAACAGGAAGTGTGTAAGGAACCACAAACCCTATTTAATTAGATAAAGCTTTATTGTTCCTTTTGAGGCATTTGTTGTGCCTCAAGGTTGTAAAAATCAGTTGCCTTTACACCTGTTGTGATAACACTAATTACTATAGTAACAACATTGCATTCATACATTGTTAAATAGTGAAAAGTGATTACTTATTCATTATTAAGTCATTAAGCATTTGCCGTTACGACAGAGGTGCTAAAGCAGATCATTCCTTTTTCCACTTGTGTATTAACATGAAACACTTATATCCATTAGTCCCTACTATGCAATGAAGTAATTATTCTTAAATGTCATGTAATGTGATACAATTTTGTGTTACTACTCATGTGGAAATCAACGTAAGGTGTTGCCAATAAGAATAGACCTCTTAATAATGCACCATACAGAACACGCAACAAACTCACTTACCTGCACTGCCACCCAGCTAGCATTCACGGTGTGATCGCCAAAAGGTTCAAACCCTAAAAAAATATAGATTATATTGATAGCCTTTTAAGTCCTCGCCTAGTAACACCAGTATACACCAATGCCACATTACATTTTTATAGCTGCTTATCATTCTACCCCTATCTAAATGAAAGTCACAATAATCTTAGTTCGAAAGTCTAACGGACATCTCAAGTTAAATATTATCTATTACAACAGCTGACATGTATAATCAATTGTAACACAATATATGCAAATGAGTGCATGGGTTTTATAGATGAGATGACACTATACTACAATTTCCATTTAAGTTATATCGGGGGAGAAGAGTAGGTTAAGAATATGCTTCTTGTCAGCACGAATTTAGCCAGCATCATTCTCAATAGTATCACAATAATATCACGACAAGGCAAACATGTACCCATAAATGGCTGAATGGCTACAACGATCCATAAATGGCTACATTATCGCCTCTGACTTGATCTGTCTGTAATAGGTTGGTCTGCCTCAACATTACAATTCATACATTTCAACCTGACAGACAGGCTTTGTGAATGTAAGATGAAGATGCACAATACTGTACAGTAGACGGTCAGTAGTTCGTAGTTAGTTAGTTTAGTAGTAGTTGAGGAACAATGTCGTTTTCAAGATGACACAATATACAAGTAATTCCAATCTTTAATAGTTAGGCAACTCATTTTAATCAAAAGTTTATAGAGAACTGACAGCAAACTAAGACAGTATAGGCTACATAAATCACTTACCTGTCACTATTACCGTCCTTTTAGTCGCCATTATTTGTGAGTTATAGTAAATTCTGCAAGAATGTAACGTTAATCTACTCTTTTTCAACCCTGATGAGTTGAGAATTCCTCCTCGATTCTCTTCCGCTATCTATTCATTATTTTTGCAAGAGCTCGAGCGAGCGTTCTCGGTTTCTTCCAGTCCTTCTACGCTGTTGACAACACTACTCTATACCTCAACATCCAGCCACCTATCGCCACCTACTGCAATGGAATTCATGCTCAGCGCATGAGCTCATTTATTTTACAAATTTGGCTTAACCTTTTGTTGAAATTACATAATATAACCGATGTGAAATGTCTAGCTAGTTAGCGGTGTATGCTAGTAGCGTTTAATCGGCGACGTCACTCGCTCTGAGACTGAAGTAGTTGTTTTCCTTAAATCCGTACGGGCCGTGGCTTTTGTGGAGCAAGAGTTAGCTAGCTATATGCTTCGTGGGTGACCGATATCTGTGTGTTTCGGGGGTTCCTGGTTCGAGGTCAGGTTGAGGAATCGAAGCAAATATTTATATTGATGCTGTTGATCAGGATAAATTAGTTGGGCTCTGCCAAAGATGATCTATTATATTGACAAGATAGCCCAGTGACCACTCTAACAATGGAAATACATGTCCTTAATAGTCCACAGTATGAGTCATAATACCCATGAAGCCTAGCGGTCAAACGGAAATGGTTCCAATAATTTGTCCACCATTCATTTTCCCCCATAGGGGATTTTAGAAGCACTTAAAATAAGGGCTGCGTTTCGTGTAGGCGTTCCCCGGAGTGACATTTTGATAACCATGTACAGTTCTCTAGGACAAGGTGACTTTTATCAATATATTCGTCTGTATTTACCCCACCATAATGAAATTCTAATTAGCTGCTAATGTGGCTATCATAAAGAACTACAAATGCCATGATGATCTGGACGAGACTGCCGAATCTAGGCAAAGGTAAGAATCTCTGGATTAACTATACAATGTTAGCTAAATGTAGTAATTAATAAATTGGCTACATTTCTTTAAATGCACAATTCTGTGAACTGTCTAGTGCAAGTTTTAAATTGACACAATAACTGTTAGCGAAGGTATCAGCTAGAGATGACATGCAGGAGCTTGCAGGGATTTGTAGTTTTGCATGATGTGTACTTTGGTGCTAATTAGCATTTTTGAATCTTAGAGTAAATAGAGCTGAATATATTAATAAAATAAACCTTTTCCAAGAGAGATTTATATCGTTATCAAAATGTCACGCCAGGGTAAGCCTACACGAAATTGAACCCTTATTTTAAGTGTTTCTAAAATCCCCTTTGGGAAAAATTAATGGTGGAAAAACAACTGGAACCATTTCCCTATTTGAACGATAGGTTTTATGGGTACTATGACTCTTCCACTGTAGGGCTCTATGATTAAAGGCAGGCGAGATCAAGCGGAACCATTCTAACCAATGAGAGGGCAGATACGCATGTGAACAACAGGCACAACTAAGTAATTTTTCTCAAAGTTGCCACAATGCCACATGCATCCACTTATATCAGTACATTTGTAACAGCCTAAACATTACTTAACATATTTTATTTGGTTTCTTTACCCCCTTTTTCTCCCCAATTGAGATCCTGTCTCATCCCTGCAACTCCCCTATGGGTTCATGCGTCCTTCAAAACACACTCCTTAACACCTGCCCGCTTACCCCGAAAGCCAGCCTCACCAATGTGTCGAAAGGAAATACTGTTCAACTGACAACCAAAGTTAGCCTGCAGGCGCCCAGCCCACCACAAAAGTGTGATGAGCCAAGTAAAGACTTATAGACCTCTGCGCCACTCAGGAGGCCCACATTTGCTAAACTTCTATTAGATCAAATAAGCCTCATGTAATTTGACACTCTCATAGACCATACAAAAAATGGCTTATCTCATGAGGACAGATTTTGGGCGGAGTAAATCGTTTCTCTTCGCCTTTTCCTCTCTGGCTTCTCCAGTTGCTGGGATTGCTGCGGAGAAGGTGGAGGTCAAAGAGGGGTGAGTGTAACCGATGTGAAATGGCTAGCTAGTTTGCGGTGTCCAATAGTAGTGCTCAATCGGTGTCTTCTTCTCTATTGAGACCTTGAAGTACATATTGATACATTTTTAAAGGTTCTCCAAAGCCATAAGATGGTACGTTTTAATAAATACATTTTTGTTTATTTGGACTTTCAATTCTTATGTTCAGACTCAGATTTATCTCCCCCATGCATTTATAATTGCTTTATTTGGTAACATTGACACTTTGCCTATAATAAAATCAAATGTTTTCCCAACTCGCAAAATTGGGACAGCTTCAGCAGAATTTAGCAATCCCAGCTGTAGAGGCCTTTAAAGTCATAGCACCTGGTAGGGTATTCATTGTGTCAGCTATTGTACACTTCAGTACAAGCTGTAAATGCTGTTACGTCTCACTTTAACTCTCATCTTAGCTTTATCACATTTCTGTAAAGCAAGAAATAAATCAGTAAATTGAATTTGAGTGGAAAATATATAATGAAAAACATTTGTATTATGTTGAAATACTCTTTAAAACCATCTGGGTTGGTGTTTATGTTTTCATAAAGGCACTCCCATTTTGATATCTGTTCACCACAACAACTTATGGTTTGTATTCAGTCCACACCCCTGTTTCAGGACATGACTCATACGTTCTAGCCACTGCCTTCTGAATGCCTGATTCTAAATGCCATGCTGAATATGGATGGAAAATAAAAGGCAGTTGTTTCTGTCAAAATAGGAAGCTTTTTGTTGGAGTTTGTTTTTAATGTGCTGTGAAGGAAGGTGCAATCTATTCCAAAAAAGAGACATCAAAGGGAGATGACTTCACTAATGGAACATCTTTTCAATTGATGACATCCTAACCATATGTATCTTGAATTAATTATATTCTACAAAATCAGATTTTCCCTGAACAAAGCATCAAAGGCTATTTAATACACCATATACAAAATACTGGAAGATGTATATCTGAATATTGATGCCCACCTATAAACACACCACACACACACATTGCGATCCCCCCATCCACCACCCTTGCATCGTGCACTGCAGTCTTCAACAACCTCAATCCCCTTCCCCCAATCATTCACCTGCTCTTGCGTCACAGCATATGTCAACGTTGCCATGGAAACAAATGATGCCCTTGCTATTCTGTGGTGTTGATGCAGACAGTACATCTTCCCTTCCTACGGGGGGTTATTGGCTATTATGGCTGCCTAGTACCACCCACTGCGCTGGGCTATTCATAGCAATAGCAGACAGCCATCACCGTTTGGGGCTTTCTGTTCCGAGGTGGTAGATCTCTCATGCTTTAACCAGCAGATGTCTGATATTTCTGGGCAGATACTCTATATATATAAAGTATGTGGGCACCTCTTCAAATTAGTGGATTCTGTGATTTCAGCCACACCCGTTGCTGACAGTTGAATAAAATCGAGCACACAGCCATGCAATCTCCATAGACAAACATTGGCAGTAAAATGGCCTGTACTGAAGAGCTCAGTGACTTTCAGTGTGGCACGGTCATAGGATGCCACCTTTCCAACAAGTCAGTTAATTACATTTCTGCACTGCTAGAGCTGCCCAGGTCAACTGTAAGTGCTGTTATGATGAAGTGGAAATGACTAGGAGCAACAATGGCTCAGCCACAAAGTGGTAGGCCACACAAGCTCACAGAACGTGACCACCGAGTACTGAAGCGCATAACGTGTAAAAACCGTCTTTCCTCGGTTGCAACACTCACTACCGAGTTCCAAACTGCCTCTGGAAGCAACATCAGCACAATAAATGTTCGTCAGGAGCTTCATGAAATGGGTTTCCATGCACACAAGCCTAAGATCACCAAGAGTCGGCTAGAGTGGTGTAAAGCTCGCCGCCATTGGACTCTGGAGCAGTGGAAACGCATTCTCTGGAGTGATGAATCACGCTTCACCATCTGGCAACGTGACGGATTAATCTGGTTTTGGTGGATGCCAGGAGAGCGCTACCTGCCCAAATGCAAAGTGCTAACTATAAAGTTTGGTTGAAGAAGAATAATGGTCTGGGGTTGATTTTTATTTTTCGGGCTAGATGTGAAAGGAAATCTTAACACTACAGCATACAATGACGTTCTGGACGATTCTGTGCTTCCAACTTTGAGCCAACAGTTTGGGGAAGGCCCTTTCCTGTTTCAGCATGACAATGCCCCCATGCACAAAGCGAGAACTTGACTGGCATGCACAGAGCCCTGGCCTCAACCCCATCGAACACCTTTGGGATGATTTGGAACGCCGACTGCGAGCCAGGCCTAATCGCCCCATATTGAGTTGCACTCCCTTTGGCCCTCAGAACATCCTCAATTCTACAAGGTGTCAAAAGCGTTCCACAGGGATGCTGGCTTATGTTGACTCCAGTGCTTATCACAGCTGTGTCAAGCTGGCTGGATGACCTTTTGGTGGTGGACCATTGTTGATACACACTGGAAAACCCAGCAGCGTTGCAGTTCTTGACACACTCAAACCGGTGGACCTGGCACCTACCTCCATACCCCATGCAAAGGCACTTAAATCACCCTGTGAATGGCACACATACACAATCCATATCTCAATTGTCTCAAGGCCTAAAAATACTTCTTTATCCTGTCTCCTCTCCTTCATCTACACTGACTGAAGTTGATTTAACAAGTGACATCAGTAAGGGCTCATTGCTTTCCTCAATTCACCTGGTCAGTCTATGTCATGGAAAGAATGGGTGTTTTGTACTCAGTGTATAGGCTACTAACCATTCTAAGAATTTTGAGTTGAGTTCTTTGTCAAACATTGGCTTCTAAAAACAGCATGGTTTCCTTATCCCTCTGCAGTATCTCCTTCCTCATTTCTGTTAAAACATACCGGTAATTACTTCCCCAATAAACCACCTCTTAGTTTATTTGCACCAAGCTGTGCAATCTCTATTAGAAATGTGTTTGGATCGGAAGACACAGTATTAAACGACTAATGTCAGCAATTTATGAGGTCAAATGTTTCCATTCAGTGACTGACTGCATACCTATGATTCCTGAGCCCATGTTTTTATGTGCCTTGACTTGCTACAATGTATCCCCAGATGTATCTTAGTCTACTTTGTCATCATATATCCTAAACTGGACAGAACTGTGAGAATGTTTGGAATTGGAACCAAAATAGATCACTTGCAATGAAGAATAGACTGACACAATGACACACACGTTTGGGGCTGATAAATTAAAGTTTATACGTGTGTTCATTCACATACAGCTGTCAAGTTGGCGTGGGAACATTGTCTAAGTTCCTCTAAAGACTGGACTAGTCAAGATAGCTGAAGAAACCTTATGTGCCCCTCCCTAGTTCCTTCCCCGCCCAGTTTCTTTTGGCGACCCTGAGCGTTCTATTTTATGACATCAAACCACAATGCACCGCACTGTTTGCAGTTTACCTAAAGTCTCCATGGCAATATGGACTGGTTCGGCCCCTTATTTAAATCAGACCGGAAACGAACGTCATTTTGGGCCAATCTTAGCGCGCTAAAGTGACATAATGGAATTTTTAGGGGTAAAAAACAAGCAGAGGGTTGGGTGTACGCATACCAGTTGTGCCATCTGTGAAAAGAGTTCATACGGGCGAGAAGAACAGGAAAAGCCAAGCCACGACTGTTGTTTTAGCCTCAGGGGTACAGGTAAAGGGGAACCAGAGTTTGAAGATAGGAAAAATACAGGAAACTGTAACCTGAACTGTGTGTTTTATTGCCGGATTTAACGGTTGAATCGCCTTAGTTTATGCGTAAACCTCAACATACCCTCGTGTGAGGGGTTAGAATGGAAACAACCCTCTACCCTTGTAATGTGTTGAATACTCGAGGGATTTCAAGCCTCTATTCCTACAACAGCATGATGAAGAAAGAAATTTGTCTAAACCTGGATGACCAAAGCTCGATTCTGAAACCGAATCTCCGGGACGCAGAGGGAATTCTGAACTCCCCGGACTTGGGACTCTTGAAATTGGCGACTCCGGACCTTGAACGATTGATTATCCAATCGAATGGAATGGTTACCACGATCCCAACCTCTCAGTTCCTCTACCCAAAGTCAGCCAGTGACGAACAGGAATTTGCCGAAGGCTTCGTGAAGGCGCTTGAGGATCTTCACAAGCAGAACCAGCTGAGCGAGGGGACGTGCGTACCGCCGGACAGACTGGACCTTATCAGCTCCAACGCAGCCCCAATCGGCTTGCCGTCAGATCTGCCAGTGTACACGACATTGAACGGCTATGGTAATAGTCCACTGGGCAGCACAGTGAATTATTCCACGGATACAATTCCATTCCCACCACCACCTTCTCATCTGATGAGCGCGCATCAACAGGCGGCTGCGGCGGCTCTGTCACGACTCCAGGCGTTGAAGGACGAGCCGCAGACGGTCCCCGACATGCAGTGCTTTGGAGACAGCCCGCCTTTGTCTCCTATTGACATGGACAACCAGGAGCGCATCAAAGCAGAGAGGAAAAAGCTGCGCAACAGAATAGCGGCGTCCAAGTGCCGCAAAAGAAAACTGGAGAGAATATCCCGTCTTGAAGACAAGGTCAAAAACCTTAAGACACAGAACACTGAACTGGCCTCCACAGCCAGTGTGCTTAGAGAGCAAGTAGCCCAGTTGAAACAAAAGGTTATGAACCATGTCAGTAATGGATGTCAACTTCTCCCAAACCAAGATCAAGCTTACTAGAGGACAATGTAGGCCTATGAGGTACCCACCACCATGGGGTTCGTTATCCTTTGGGGATATGGACTAACTGAAACCCAGTAGGCTATTTGCCTGTTCTAATAGAATACAAACTCATTGCTGAAAATCCATTAGAACTGGAACACTATGGGTCTCTCTTAAAAAATGTGGCTAACAGACTAATTTTGCTGCCCTCTTCAGAGGAAAATGCACTATCAGCTCTCCAATGGACAGTAATACATAGCCGAACAAGGATAGCATTATCTGCATGTAAACTGGACAATCTCAATGAGTGCACCTAAACACCAGAATGTCAGTGAGCGCATGTCATCCACTGTGTAATATATAATGCCTTACTTGTTTACAAGCACTTATTTACCAATGACAAATGTATATTTTATTTACTAAAACATGTCTTATTTTGCATACTGTCTTTTATATTTTCTGCAAATATGAATTGTGCATGTCTTGTAAGCTCGTGTTGGCTACAGTAATTGAATGTTGTGCAACTCTGTGTATCTGTCGCTATCCATGAATGTAGCCTTCGTTGTTGGCCCTATGTAGCCATTTTGAACGGGATTTGACCTCTCAAAGCTGTTTTATTAAATTCTATGAATTGTTTATTCTGTTGTCAAATGTTGTTGTGGACCGACTGTACTTTATTTCAGTTCCTGTCCTATTACACATTGTGCCAGCTATTTATTATAGCCTCTACCAGCAATGGATTAGTGTAGAATAGGTGCATATTGTTTCCCCCGCTCCCCCTATCATGTTGTATTACAGGCTTTGTTACATTGAAATAAAAAGGGGTAAAATAGGTAGGTAGCAGTGGGAGTCCTACACTATTATGCCACCTATTGGCTTGATGAGGGTAATACCATTGTCAGTTTGGGCCAAGAGGCTACTGTACACCCAACACAAAAATGTGCCTCAAAGACAGATTTGAATAAATGTTGACTCATTTTTCACACAATGCTTTTATGTTTTGTTTATTAATTCCTTGTTTTATCAAACCTGGAGTTAGTGTTACAGCACAATTCACATGACTAAAACCCAACTAAAACCCAAGAAAGAAACATTATTTACAGGGGGAAGATAGGATGGAGAGCTAAGAGAGAGCTAGCTGAATTGAACAGATACCTAAGTCAGAGGCAAGTTTACAGCTGTAGCGAAACACAATCAACAAAACTAAAGTTACCCAATGCAGTATAAATAATAGGATGTGATAAGTACTGATCCTACTTAGAACACTTTTCCCTTTTTGAAAATTGCCACAGTGTAGGCATACATGCCAAATGCTTCTCTATCATTATTACAATATGACAGGCCTTTCAGTTCAGCCCTAAAAATGTGTCTAAGTCTTGTCCTAGCGGGTGTCATTTTTGGAAAGACCTAAGCAAAGCTGTCTAAAGGGTCTGCTATGAGGGATCCTTGGGACATCCCTACCCCCCCATTGAAGTTGACATTTAAAATGGTTATGTTCATGGTTAGGTAAGTGTTATGGTTAAAAGGTTAGGGTGCGGGTTAAGCTAAAGTTTAGTGCAGGGACGTCCCAAGGATCCCGGATAGCACAAACCCTGCCTAAATCCTTCAAGCAAACAGTATTTGTTAAATACATGCTTTGTTGGCTGTTAATATTTCCCATCAAGGAGAACCAGGAGACTGGAATTTGACACAGTATTGCTCTGAGAGGAATACAGTATTTACACTAACATTATTACACCCACACTAACGGCTTCATGGTTGGTTTAAAAACATGGACATAAGTATTTCCCATTGAAACACCTCGTACATGATCAGGAGAACATACAGTGAAATGGAAGTGTCTCAGTCTGGAGGAGTATGTCAACACTTTAATTTCAATTTTGGACCAATCTTTTTTTCAATACTGATATAACCGTCTTTTTTAAACTGTGATAGTGCAGCCCGCAAACAACATACGAAAAACCTACTTCATTAATAAATAAATATACTGTGTATAAATATAGATGGCCGTGACAATGTCTTCATGTGCCTGAGTGCATTTCGTTTGGCTCTAGCTAGTTATGTTTTCCTCATGTATATGCCAACAAGCAATTCTCTCTACACTGAAACAGCAAAATCACACAAACATGACATTGAACATGTTTTAAAAAAAAGTATTTCCTCCTCGCAAAATAAAAAACAAACCACAGACTGCCAGACACCGGGAAGTGATTGGAACGTGATGTAGTATAAGGGTGCTGTACCCAGTGTCGTTCTGTGTGTGTCTTGTACACATGAATAAGAGGTAATTGTGCTGTAGAGAAGCAGTGTTATACACTGACAAGAAATTAGAAGCTTCATTTAACTGTTCTTCACACATGCTACGTTCTTAAAACAAACCAGTTTGATTCAGAGGGGCGTGGCCCATAAGTTTACAGAAGTTCCATGAAAAAAAAATTAACACCTCTCACAATGCACAGATATGTATACATAAATATTGTAATTGTTTACTATGTTTATATATTTTCACATTTTAAAATGCATATTCATTCATGTCTGAACATTTATACATACTGTTCTCTTATACTTAAGACACCTTTATCCATCAATCAATATTCTCTCTATCAAGGTTTGCGAGGGGGGGAAAAATGAACAAAAGTAAAAAATAAAAACAATAAGGACAGGGACCAGTACTCAACACATCGTTTTCTTTTTCTTAAATTCCGCAATGAAAAAATATTAGAAAATGACCATGACTGATAACCAATATGCATTGGATTTTGGTCGGAAATGTTTGAAAACACAATCTCATCCAATTTTTGTTAACACAAATTTGGACCATACCTCACTCACGCCAATGGATTTGGTGGCTTAATATGTTCTGTCACCAGCCAAATCGGGGACATATAAAAAATAAAAAAAAACAGCAAAGCTATCAACAGTAAACAGATAATCAGCAATGTGGCCCTTTGAAAAAAGTCATAATCCTTTCAGGTTCGAGGCCGCAGTAAGGGGAGTCAGAGGAATGTGAACTTTGGACTTACAGTAGAACACCTATAGATAGACGGGGGACTGAAATACAGAATGGATTTTTTTCGGATTTTCCATCCAAACACAAACCCATCACAGACCTCTTCCACCAGCTGAGAAGGTTGTAGGAAGGGGGTGTGTGTGTGTATGGTGTGTTTAGCAAGCACAGTCCTGGTGGGGGCGTTCGGGCTGCTCGGTGAGCTGGGGCCCCTGTTTGGCCCCTGTGACGGCGGGGTCGGCGTTGTCCAGGCTCTCCGACATCTTCTCACAGATGATGTCCACCAGCCGCTCAAACGTCTGCTTCACGTTGATGTTGTCCTTGGCACTGCACTCAAAGTACTCAAAGCCTGCAGAGGAGAGGAAAGACAGATGTCTGATTAATTAAGAGATGTTCAAATCTAACGAGTGATGTGTACTTGTTGTAATCATCAACACTTGACATGAATTTGTCCATATATTGTTGCCCCAGAACTACTGTACACAGTAACTGCAGATGACCTTAAACCCGACCCTAGGCAACAGCGACTAGGATCAATGATGGACTCTTTATGACATAGATGAACTACATCGCTACTTTATTCGCACTGCTATGCTTTATCTTGGCCAGGTCGCAGTTGTAAATGGGAACTTGTTCTCAACTAGCCTACCTGGTTAAATAAAAGGTGAAATAAATAAATAAAAATAAAATACTAAATAGTATCTAGCAAGATTGAGATCAGAGGTTATTTTTGAGTGCATTTCACAAGTGGCTAGTTTACATCAACTACCTTCACTCAAACAAAACAACTGCAACGGTTTTAGTCTGCAAACTTTGGTTTTGAATCGCCACATTCTGGCATGTCTGCCTCGTGATTTGTTGGTCGAGTTGTCAAACAAGAGCCTAGTCCCTATTGCCTACAGTCGGCTTTTAGAGACTACTGCAGGTTAGGAACATAAAACTCATTTTGTAGTGAAAGGAAACTGATAACTTGTTGCTGTCAAATTACATTTTTCAAGATACAGTAATCATAATCCTTATTATATGAATATCCTTCTTGTGTATGAAGGTAGCACCCTAGATTTGAGCTGTGTGCACTGTTCCATAGCAAGGTCTACTCTGCTAAAAGGGGTGGATACAGATGACCCACCATGACACACGTAGTGTCACAACCAATCTTCTTCAGAGCTAAACATATTTCTTACAGGAGCCACAGAGAGACTGGAGACACAAACCTCCTGCTAGTGTACCAATACGGCTCCTCTCCGCCCCCTCTGCTGTCATGCAGGAAAGTATAGGGGTCTGACTGGCCAAAATCCTAAACAAACACACCCTCTAAAAAAAAGCATAACTTTCAGGTCTAGTCTATTGTCATGAGATATTTCCCATACAGTTATATTACTGGGTAATTAAGTCCAGTGTTCCAACTCACCCAGTTGGTCAGAGAGCTGCCTGCCCCGGTCTGCTGCCACCACCCTCTCATCCTCCATGTCACACTTGTTTCCCACCAGCAGGACCTGGGCGTTGTCCCATGAGTATGTCTTAATCTGGGTGGACCTGACACACACATTAAAAACTGAGTTGTTATATTAAAGGATCCTATCATAACTTCCCATACTGAACATGTTTAGTTGCGTGCACGGACCCTCATTCAAGCAGGCAAAGCAACTGACGCTTGATGGGTGCGGTCATCAAATTATTTAACTTTTGTAGAACATAAACACAATACACAGACAAACACGCTATTTCCCAGTGGATCCGTACCAGTCCTGCACGGCATTGAAAGAGTCCTCGTTGGTTATGTCATACATGAGCAGGAAGCCCATGGCTCCTCTGTAGTAGGCTGTGGTGATGGTCCTGTACCGCTCCTGGCCGGCAGTGTCCTGAGAGAAGCACACGTTATATCACACTATCAGTCATTATATCATACACACACGTATACTCAGGCACAAAAATAGCCCTGCAATGTACTACCACATAAAATAATGCACTAAGTTTAACCTCCCATCGTTAAACATTGTAGTTGTGGATAAAAAAATTAAAAAAAGATCCTAACTTTAATATTCCGTATGATGTCAGAAGTGTAGTTATAGTATCAATTTAGAGCCAGCACACGTAGCAGTGCAGTATATCAGAGTAAGATTCTGTTTTAAACAAGCAGTGAGATGGCAGTGCGATAGATACTCCAGTAACATAACACAGAGAGATGCAATAGCACTCAAAACCATTTTCTGATGTGTTTAAGCAGGTTTTATGGGCGTCACCAGGCCATAATGATGCTGCACATAGGAGAGACAGCAACGATAGACACTTTAGAAAATGAATCAAGGTCGATTTAGGAAAACTAGACATTTATCAGCATACATGTTTTTTGGCTTCAGCGATGTTATAACACCGAGACATGATCATGTTCACAGGATCATATGAATAGAGTAAACCCACACTGACAGCATATAATCTTGATTTATTCCATACATGTCAAGCAGGATATAAATCAAGATAATATCTTGGGAGAGGGGATTTGCTCACATTAATAAAAGGTAGCACCCTAGATTTGAGCTGTGTGCACTGTTCTATAGCGAGGTCTACTCTGATCTAGCAACTGAGAAAACCGTTCAAATTTCAATAAACATGTAGATCTAGGTGAGCATGTGTCATCAAATCCTCAAATTACATTTTTCAAGATACAGTAATCATAATCCTTATTATATGAATATCCTTCTTGTGTATGAAGGTAGCACCCTAGATTTGAGCTGTGTGCACTGTTCCATAGCAAGGTCTACTCTGCTAAAAGGGGTGGATACAGATGACCCACCATGACACACGTAGTGTCACAACCAATCTTCTTCAGAGCTAAACATATTTCTTACAGGAGCCACAGAGAGAGACTGGAGACACAAACCTCCTGCTAGTGTACCAATACGGCTCCTCTCCGCCCCCTCTGCTGTCATGCAGGAAAGTATAGGGGTCTGACTGGCCAAAATCCTAAACAAACACACCCTCTAAAAAAAAGCATAACTTTCAGGTCTAGTCTATTGTCATGAGATATTTCCCATACAGTTGTCCCCCCCATTACTTTATAGCAAACAAACTCAGAACTAGCCTACTTGCCAAGACCTTTGTGCTCATTCATATTTCACAAGGTAAAATAGTACTCACCAACCCTGGTCCTGGAACGCTACACGTTACGTATGTTTTTGAGCCAGCACCCGATCATGCTCTTGTCGAGCAGTTTATTCGTTGGATTAGGTGTGTTAAGTGCTTGGTTGAAACAAAAGCCTGCACACCTTGTACAGTAGCTCTCCAGGACCAGGGTTGGGGATTAGATACCGCAATGGGTTGAATCTGTCAATGTCTGTTCTTCATCCAAACTAGCCGACTACATATCCGTTAGATGAGGTAAATGTGTAATTTGGTGTAGCGATCCCTTTAAAGCAAGAACACCCCTAATAACATAAATGAGCTAATTTGTGTTCAACAGAAGAATAATTATAATTTAGTTACGGTCAGTGTCTTACCCAGATCTGCAGCTTGATCCTCTTGTCGTTTCTGTAGATGGTCTTCACCTTGAAGTCGATGCCCACCGTACTGACAAAGGCCGGCGTGAATGAGTCGTCTGCATAACGAAACAGGAAGGAGGTCTTACCCACACTGCTGTTGCCAATGATCAGGATCTTGAACATGTAGTCAAAGTTCTGGTCTGAGGACTCCTTCTGTCCATAAGTGGCTGTTGCGGAAGCCATCTTTGGAGGGATAGAATGACGACAAATTAATTAATGCTTTTGTTGCCCATTTAAAATAGATTTTTTTTTATTCTGTCAAAATGGCAGATTTATCCATTTGCTTTGTCAACAATCAGAGGATCGTTTTTCAGAGAAATCCATGAGCACCTCTTTTGGTATATGTCTGAGGAAATGGGCAGGTAAGTAGACCTACCAAATGATTTTCCCTCATGCTCACCCATATCCAACATCTACTTTCTCTATGAAAAATAGCTACATCGAAATAAGACAGTATGTTTTGACATCAAACCAATAACTATGAAGACATTTTCCTAAACGCTTCCAACGGCAGTGGTAAATAGAATGAGAATTATAATCTAACACCTCTCTGGGAAAGGGACAGACAACTATCAATAAAAACGGCAGTGAGTCAAATCATACTGATTGATGCTGACTTTTCAATGAGCTGTAAAGCCTTTTAGTAAATAATTGACTTGAGATTAGTCACACCCTTCAAATGTATTCATCAAATAAAGAGAAGGATGTTTAAAAAAAAAAGCCTAAAGCAATGTATTTTTGTGGAATGCTATGATATGGTACAACATTTTTAATTAAAACCAAAATAGTTGAATTTTGAAATAGGCGTTATGCTTTGATTGTATGGCCTATTACAGTATTAAGGACCCATATCCACAGTGTGATTTTGATGGCTTTGAATGTCAGTGTATCCTTGCAACTAGATTTCATTGAGTAATACCATAATAATAATAACAACAAAGTGATTTTGACACTGAATATTTGGACTCCTCCCAGATCTCTTTCAGTCATTTGATACTACAGGCATCTTTTATTGATCCTAATGGTGGTGAGGACAAGCCTTGCCTGCTTTCAAATAAATGTATCCACTAAAGTACAGGATCAAAACTGATTGACCTCCATAACACTATCTTGAGAGGTGGGAGTCTTGGAAACATCTAATGTGTCCTGTGGCGCTGTATAGTCAGCTCCTGCACATTCTAGTGCGCATATAAGGTTTAAACAGAAAAACGATACTGTAATAATCTTTATCATGCATAGTAAAGCAATGTAATGAAAACATTTTGTTATAAATAAATGTAGATAGTCATTGCTTACATTGCCTGGACATTTCAGACAGTAAAATCGCCAAGATAAAGAAGGCGGAAACCGCAGGGCTTAGGCTAAGCATCGGCTAACCCATCTATGGCTGGGTGTTTTGAAAATAGATTTTAGCGCATGTTGTATACTTGAATGGACAGGGACATGCAGTTACATCAGGCGGTTTGACTTGACATTTGCTATACAATGTACGTAGATAATTGTATTTACATGGGTAAGCGGTCTTGGTCACAGGGAGATCAATTAAGCTATTGGGTCACCATTGTTCAGCTAGCTATCTAGCTAGTTTGACGCCTATCTTTATAGCCAGCCAGCCAGTTGCTGCTGCTTTCCTCAAGATTGCTAGTGGGCTCGAATGGCTCGCGCACCATTCAATGGGGGGGTTAAAACATTTCGAAACATGTTTATTTCCCAAATAACAGTTGCTCTTGGTCATTCAATATGATTTCTGTTGTAATGGCAGAAAACCTACGCTACATTATTTTTAAACAGCCGCATTGACAGCATAAACATCAGTTCATCCAATAAAACATACACGGCTCCCTGCAATTAGGCTTAGCTAGCATACTAGGCTAGCGAAGCATTCCAGCCTCGCTATATGTCAAATGAAGGTTACTCTTCCTTATTTCGCAAATAAATTGTCCCTCTCCACTTTTATATTTACATCTGGAAACATAATCTAACCCTTTCTAGTGCTATCATTTCTTTAAATGACTCGCAAAATAATACCGCTTGCGGCTTACCGTGAAAAGCCTGTTTTTATCTGCAGCGCTATTGCAGCAGTACCCAGTATCGCACCTGCAGAACCTTGGGCGTCACTTGATTGCCTGTCACCGAAGGGGCGGGCTCAGAGTAGAGCTAGAGGATGACTGACAGTCTTTTAAACCAATCGAGACTGTTTAAGGTCGCTGAGCGTTCTAGGGCCTACCCCAATACCTCTCTCATTATTGAGGGGACTAGTTATGGATAAAGGTACAAATCGATTGTCATCAAACTGTACAATAATTTTCTCATGATTCATAAAAAAATATGTTGCCACCTATCCCTTTGCTAGTAGGACTGTATTTAGAATGATTGTCTTATTTGTTTTACCTTTATTTAACTAGGCAAGTCAGTTAAGAACAAATTCTTATTTTCAATGATGGCCTAGGAACAGTGGGTTAACTGCCTTGTTCAGGGGCAGAATGACAGACTTGTACCTTGTCAGCTCGGGGATTCGATCTTGCAACCTTTTGGTTACTAGTTTGACGCTCTAACCACTAGGTCACGCTGCCGCACCGTCTTACTGAAATACGTTCAGATAACCATATGTCATCTGATTTGTGTTGAAAAAAACATGCATATCATTGCAGCATTCCAAGGTCAACGTTATTCCCAATAAGCATCCATGATGTCAAAAGCATGTAGACTTCTTTATTGGCAAGGTGGACAGGCGTACAGGTACAGTAAGAGCGTTGAAACCCATAGTAAACAGTTGTGTTTAGATTGTCGAGACTGCAGACTGAATAGTTCTGGTCCGGAGAAAAACATAGGAACAATGTGCCTGAAACAAGGAGGAATCTCCTACTCTACTGATGCTATCTAGAAAACATACAGTTAGGAATAGAACTACTGTTCCCTGAAGGAGGGAACGAGGTAGAACATATTATAGGGGGTCAACCAATCCTATTCACCTGAAGCAAACTGAAATCAATCCCAACGGGCCAATTAATGCAGAGCCCGCCCTCAGAAGCCCCACCTCCCTGGCTATAATATGAGGGATCGCATACACTTCCTAAATTCAGTACTGCTCTTCAGCGAGCCCAAACCCCCTGATGGCGTGGGGTCAAAATAGGTTATACCTTGTTCACTCCTTCAGGGAACAGTAGTTATATTCATAACTGTACATTTCCTTTCAGTCGGTCACTCGGTATAACACACTATGGGTACTTTCAATCATGCTCCAAGCTGGCTCAGAGGGTACCACACGACAGCCCAAGCACACACACAGCTTCCACCGGCTGCAAAATGGGTTTACAGAAGTCACCTTTTTCTCTGATACTTACCCAAGAATTCTGAACTGTCAGAACCCCATATAGGGACCTAGAACCTGCTGCAACTTGGCAATGCACACTGACACGCTGCCACTGCAGCACAAGTCCATAGACCCCACAGTTCCAAGAACAATACTTAATTAACTTGCGAGCCTGACATGTCAGAACTTGTACAAGGAACCGCAAGTCCAAAACAACAGAACACCTGTCGTGACTTGGTAAAGAGCACACGCACAATGAACCAAGGCAGCCTGCGCATTGCCACGGCAGCCCAAGGCTCAAACCCACAGGGAAACTGTGGTAACCCGGACAAAACGCTGCCTAACATTGGCCCAAGTCCATAGACACTTGCGCATAGCTGCGGGAAACATGTTTGGGGGTGCTGCTATTCTGTCACCGACGGGGGAGGGGCTGCATAATTATATTTTTTTGGCCGACCCTACAGATTGCTATATCAGTCAGCTAATACAGGACTAGTAAAGGCCCAGTGCACTACTTTTGTGAAGATAAACATAATACATCTTACTATTCCGATTTTTCAGGGGGTGCTGCAGCAACCTTAGCACCACTACTCCCCACAGCTATGCCCTCGCGGTTCAAAAAAGTCTCACACAGAGATCCAAGGAGTCTGGAATGCCAGAACTCACACAATGAACCGCAAGTCCAAAACAACAGGGCACCTGCTGTGACACTTTGGAGTCGCAGGGGTGTACTAATAGCATGTGGATATCCCCAACATGCTTGGCTGACACCAAGGCCATTAGCAGGGCAGTCTTGTCTACAGACACCAACTGTCCCAAAGGAGGCTCACTCAATGTGGAACCACACCACCAGGGCCACCAGATAGGACCCCTGGGTAGAGCCGTCAATCCCTACATGACACGCCGAGATGGCTGGCGTATACACTTGAATATGGAAAAAGAAAGGCTCTGCTCAAAAAGCTCTTGCAAGAACATCAGAAACTCCTTTAACCTGACACCAAACCTCAAACGCGTGCCACTTATATACAACCCTCTCGTAGAGGGTGCACACGCCCAACTGTATAGTCATAATCACGTTTGAGGATAAACCCCTTGTCATCAAATTCAACCTTTCAGGGGCCAACTCTGCAGAGCCATATCTACGGCCTTGGGTGTCAATAGACAATAGATCCTGATGACACGGAACCCCTCCACGGGTCCCTACATAAACTTAAATATGGAAAAAGAAAGGCCCTTCTCAAAAAGCTCTTGCAAGAACATCAGAAACCCGCCTAACAGGCAGAGGATCTCCGGGAATCAGGGTTGTCTGGGCCAACGGGGAGCCACCAGAATCAACAACAGACCTTCCTGACGGACCCTCTCCACAGTGGCCTGAATCAGGTCCACTGGAGGAACGCATAGAGCAGGGTCCGAGGTCACTGATATGCCAAGCATCCGCTCACAACAAAGTGCCCAGATCTCTCATTGAGAAGAAGTCGACAATGCGCATTTTCTCGCAATGTGTAAAGCTTTACGTCGGCCCTGCCAAACCGGTCCCATATCTGGGCAACCACTGAGGGGTGCAGTCTCCACTCCTTAGAGATAGGATCCTCCCTGGAAAGTAGATCTGTACCCACGTGGAGAGATCCGGTAAGATACTTTGCCCTGAGCGACAGGAAATTCGCACTGCTCCATACGAGGAGATAACGTGTCAGGTTTAGGAGAAAGAGAGACCTCGTCCCCCCTGCCTGTTGATGTACGCCACCATCGTCCTGTTGTCAGACCTTATCAACACATGCTGGCCCTAAAACATTGGAAGGAAATGCCTCATTGATAGCAACGACGGGGAAACCCTAAGCAACCAATGGCAGTGGCGAGATGCGTCCAGACACTAGCAGTCACCTAGCGCTGAAATATACGCATCAACAGACGTCCCAGAGGCACCACAGCCATCATAGAGGCCATTAGACCCAATAACCACAGGCACGAGCGAAACGGCACCGGGGCCCCAGCCGGAATGTGACCCTCCTCTGTTGGGACAAAAACGTGTGATTCAGCACCGAGTCTAGAGCAAGGTCCAGAAACTGAATGCGCTGAGCCAGAGTCAACAACTTCTCTTGTGATTCATTATGAACACCATATGGGAAACAAGCGTGGCAGTGTGGGAGCGCCATATTATCTCCTAGGATAATTTAGGTTAATTTATAAAAATAAAAAAATGTATACTTGTTTTTCATTTCCACCACTTTTGACAACCGCGTGTCTGAATGTGAGGAAGGAACTGTGTTTATTATGCCCACACTGGGTTCGGGGACTTCGGCAACCAGTAACTTGCCCCTTATTGACCGAGCCACTTGGGAGCACTGTTGCCACAGTAAATGCTTGGGAAGGAGGGCCCAGAGAGCACGCCCTCCCGGCCTCCAGCTAGGGTTGAGAGGTCTGCTTCTTCCCCGGCGTCACAGAAGAATCTGCTTGCACCCTGCGTTCCTTCAAACCAGCACGCCGTCTGTGCCAAGACGTACGCCGCTGCCCAGAAGCACCAAGGCGGCAACCCGCCTTAGGCCTGCACCCTTTCCTTCACGCCTCGGAACTGCAGAACCGCAAAGGATTTTAGTTGGAAAAGGACCCATAGAGCTACGTCCTGCTTTTGTTTCTCCCGAAACTGGCCCGTAAGGACTCCATAGCCGAGCAAAACAACCTTTTTGACTAAACTGTCTCATCCAAATACATCCGCCTGTCCCTCTCAGGAATCCTGGACAACATCAACCAGAGGTGGCACTGAGCCACCACCATCGCCCCCCATACTTTCCCCCACAGCCAGGATAGTACAGTGGGACAGACATAACTTTGTCCAGCTGATCCGCTGAGGATCAGCACTGTTTATTTGGAATCACCATGCTAGGATTTTGTCACGCTCGTCGGAAGAAGTGGACCAAGGCGCAGCGTGGTGAGCGTACATCTTAGTTTATTTATAATGTCGCCAACAAAACCAGAAATAACAAACTACACATAGACAACTACCCACAATCACAGGTGGGAAAAAGGACAACGATAGACAGCTTCCTCTGATTGGGAACCACACTCGGCCAGAAACAAAGAAATAAAGAACAGAGTGCCCACCCAAATCACACCCTGACCAAACAAATAGAGACATAAACAGGCTCTCTAAGGTCAGAGCGTGACAGATTTGCCCCCTTGTTAGCCTCTGAAGTTAAGTAACTCGCCAGCTTTCTATCCATTGGTGGTGTGCAAACGAGCCCCGTCTCTTCCATACCCACTATTAATGAACTCACTACAACCTGGTAGCACCAGCCTGGCTGAATGAGGGGAATCGCAGGTTGTCTTTAGCTCATCACTCATCACTGCTGCAGGGACGGGAGGTAACCTGGAGGAACTCCTCTGCAGGGGAGAAGGACAATCCAACCCTAGGTGATCTGCCGCCCTACGACACAGCTCCAACAATGGTTCATTAACCACCAATGGTTCACTCTCCCCCGCCAAATCCAAAGCCGGTGCTTCAGGCTTCCCCGGACTGATGTCAACCCATTGACACTCTGAAAACCCTCTAGAGCCAATCAGGGATAGTATATCATCCCTGGAATCCAGACTCTGAACACTGCCAGAGAAACCAGAATGAGCCTCACTTGGCTGGGATTACACCCCTATCAACTCTACGCCGGCCTCAAACAACCCCATTCCCAAACTCTCATTTTCACTGGAAGAACCTTCGCCAGCAGCCTCTTCCTCACAAAGTAAGCCCTACACCCAATAGAGGTTGAACCCAGCCGGAGACATTGGTCACGCAAACTGGCCTGAGCCAAGTGTGTTTCCACCCCAAGCAAGCAGGATAGCACTCTTTTCTTAATATTTTATTGTGAAACCACATGCCCTAGGCCATGGTCGGAGGTTCAAACTCGGCTGGTTAGCCTTTTTGAACTTCCTCCTACCATTGACCATCTTACTCAAGCAACAGAGCACTAGCTACACAAGCAGAGCAGAAAGTAGTGGGTGTTAAGCAAACACAAACCCTACCTAAACAAGGAAGTATTAGCTACACAAGCAGAGCAGAAAGTAGTTAACAAATGCAAAAATGTAGGAAATGTATGCGAGCCCCAGTATTATTGTCAGGAAGGCGGGGCATCCGAGGGCAGGCTCGGCATCCATTGGCCCGTTGGGAGTGATTTCAATTTGCTTCAGGTGAATAGGATTGGTCGTTGACCCTACATAGTATGTTATACCGAATGACCGACTGAAAGGAAACTGAAAAAGTTTGATTATTTGTGCTTTCTTTTATGGCAGACATAAGGAAACTAAAACATTTGGTTGAGTGCCAGAGGAGGCTGGTGGCAAGATCTATGGGAGGACGTCTCATTGTAATGGCTGGAATGGAATAAATGGAACGGTATTAAACACATCAAACATATGGAAACCACATGTATTACTCCGTTCCATTAATTCCATTCCAGCCATTACAATGAGCCCGTCCTTCTGTAGGTCCTCCCACCGGCCTCCATGGTTGAGCACTGTAGTTGAAATCTATCCGATTTTTTTTCTCCCAAAGCTCGGAAGGTAGCTACAAATAAATACTTAGCCTCCGACAAAGTCTATAGTTCTTCATTTTCTGACAGATATAGAAATAATAAATAAACTGTACACAAAGCATTGTGAGGAAAATATACAAAACAATCAATGGTAGACAGAGAGCATAACTGAATCCTTGTGAAAATACTGTCATAACAATGGCTGGTGAAGACATTTTTCATGACAGCTGAGAAAGACAGAAAGGCTTGCTTGAGTTCTGAACTGTTTGTGCTCCTTAACTACTGTGTGCATGGCACTGGTGTCTCCCCACCATATCGAGTATACAATCTATGAGGAAAGAAAACGTACGCAAATATAAGGCTCCAGAAAGTCACATTTCTGGATCTTTCGTAAAAACACAACATCAATTTACTCCATGTGTAGGTTCAAAGGTTTCTGTTCACAGATGAGCTTATTTTCGATACTTGAATAATTTCCTTATGAATCTAGCATCTTTCATGCATCTTTATCAAAACATATTATAGATACCAAAAAGTTTTAATTCCATAGCACAAGTCCCCCAATTTAGCTTCAGTGGTCCAGCCTGTGCTATGCATCAATTGTAATAATCAAGCCACATAATACCAGAATACGGAATACTAATGTGGATTAGTCAACAGAGTTACATCACACTCGACTGTACTTTAAGCACAGACTTGTAAAAATTACCATACAAAGTGCTTTGGTTTCTTTACAAATTCAATTCATCTAAATGTCCAACCATTCAAACATTAAGAAAGGTGCAGTTATCAGTGAATTATTGTTCTAAAACAGAAAACCTATGGGGCAGAAAGGGTACACAGGAAGGGCGACATGATGAACATTAGTCATTGATGGAAATTAGCCTGGGGCAAAATGGAAATTACAGTACGAGTTGTGTCATGCTTGCTTGGCACTTGTACTGTCATTGGTCATGTCCCTGTGAAGAGCAGAATATTGACCAATGACAAAAGGAAAAGGGTGTGAAAATTTCAGCACAGAAAACTGGCCTATGGCCAACGGTCTTTTTTTTCTCTTTTTTTTTTACAGTTACAATTGCCTTGAGCGGCACATCTTTCATACATTTCTGAAATAGTTTGGCAAATATTACACCATGCGCTTCACAAACTGTGATAACATATGTAAACTCTACCAATGTATCTTTTTTATTTACTAGTTCAACTGGTTGATAGTGTGACCAGATGATGGTACCTGAAGTAAGTAGGAAACTTGAGACCTTTACTGTAACAACAACAATAGACTTGAAAGGACATTGTACAGTTTGACTCATTTGGTAGAGCATGGCACTTGCAAATGCCAGGGTTGTGGGTTCAATTCCCACTGGGACCAGGATGAAAATGTATGCGCTCAAGTCGTAATTTGCTCTGGATAAGAGCATCTGTTAAATGACTAAAATGTAAATGTAAAAAATGTCCCACAGCCCTACTGTACTGTCAAACAGTTAACTTAACTCTGTCCAGGTTCCCTCAATGCAACTAGTTATCCTAATGTGCTAGGGTATGTACGTGCTGGCTACCATGTTGCCAGTGGCAAACAAAAATTCTCAGTCACCTGCCTCCAATGTGTTTATGGATTGGCTCAAGCCCTTCCAAGCAGGATGAGGATTGGCTGTGAGTAAAATTGTAAAGTGCTAAAAGTGGAGGCAAACTGATGCCATAAAAAGGTTAAGGATACACACGATACAGTATAAAGCAGTATTTATACACTATGAGGGACTTCAAATAGAAAAAAACTACATCCAATAAAATCATACAGACAAGTGGTGAATCTTAACTGAAGTGCTTGTTTTGGATACCCCTGCCTACAACAGCAACACCGCTAAAACCAATCCACTTAACATACCTATAGTCAATTTACTGTAGGTATGGGCATTTTGAATGCCTTGAATTGCAGTACACGTTCAGACTTTAATTCCGATATTCAACACTGGGAGGTGCCAAGTGCACACCGCATAGCTTTGGGTTACTTATATGTCCCTATAACGGCTGGCTCAGGGTTGGTTTTGTTGGTTTACACATAACAGGACTGTGGTTAGGACGTGGGAGGAAGAACTGACCCTAAACCAGTTGTTAAGAGTGTGGCTGATGAGAGACCCCTAGTGATGCACCGAGTAGCTGTTACAACAAGGTACCCAAAAAGTGTTGTGCTACATTGAAACAATATCTTCCTCAATTCTGACGTTCTGCTCTGTACTTTGTCCTTTGTAGTACATATTTGGTAAGTCTGCAGTTTACCGGTTTAAACCACTTTCTGCACTAGTTTAAAAGGACTTAAATTAAAGACAAAATGACCAACAGTTGAAAAGGCAGGCAAATGTTGCCATTGGCCAAGTCCGTGTTTATTAATCTGTTTGGCATAATGTCTCAAAAGCCTTTGTGGTGTTTGTTGTTACTAAGTTTGTCGCTTCGTCAATTGTTTCAAGCGGTCATAAGTAGTCAAAAGGAAGACGTGTTCCACAAAATCCTTGCTCTTTTGTCGTAGACCTTGGCTTGACTTGCAAAACAGGAAGGTTGGTTTTCTCAGTGTCTCTGAGAAACATAAGCTGAATACGGGGACACGTCCAACTCAGAGACGTATCGGGTAAAACACAAAAGACCAGCTCAAAAACACAGTTTCCTGTTCTCTGCAACCAAAGAAGGAACAGTGGGGCTCTCCTTTCTCCAGTACGAGGTGACTGCTGTGTAAGTGCAGACTTCCTGAACGCACCCCCTCTACGTTCTTTACCCCAGCTTTGTCCTGCCATTCAATCCAAGGAAGCCAGAGATGGGGGTTGAAGGGGTCAGAGGGGAGGCTCAGAAATGTTTAAAAAAAAATAAGAGAAAAAAAAAAGAACATTGTACTGTTATGTACCTAGCCTGAAGCGCCTCACACCGGCGTTACCTTCTTGGTCATGTTCTCTGTCTTCGGTGGCCTCCCTTTCTGGGTCAGAGTCTGTGGACAAAGTCCTGCCACCAAGATTGAGGACAGAGGTAGCCATTTTGGAGAGTACTTGCGTGTGTGGGTGAGAAGTGGCAGACATGGAATGGAGTCTGCTGTCCGGGTCAGTCCTAGAAGGCTTCATCCCAGTGCTACTGTACCCCTCCTCCTCTGCAGGAGGGCTCTCTGTGTCGGACTCGCACTCCTCCTCCTCTAGGGTCAGCTCAAACTGGAACTTATCTCCTGTGGAGGATCCACCTCCACCCCCTCCAGCTCCCATGGCTCCCCCAGGCAGGCCCATCTTGTCCTGGGCCTCGGGTGTGGGCGAAGGGCTGTGTGGGATCATGCTCTGGTACCACTCGCGATTGTCCTCCAGCGTGTCTAGGATGTCCTGGGCATCAGGGTGGACCAGGTCTGCCCACGTCTCCCACAGAGGGTGGACGATGTAGTCTATGAAGCCCACCTGTAGAGGAAAATGATTATAGTCACTGGCATATTAGTAAAAGAGGCAGACTTTTTAGCCCAGACTGTGTGTGTAGAGCAGGTGAAGAATCTGTCGGTGTGGCCTGTCTCAGGGGGAGTGGGATATGCAAAAAAACACATTTCCAATTCACATGTGTATATTGCACACTTGTACATGTGTGAAATAGGACAAATGTAAGAATATACCTAACTATTATAATTGTGTGTGTGTCTCTCTTCTGCATGTGAACATAGTGTGTGCATACTGTACTGTATGTGTCTCAATGCCTGTGTGTATAATAACTGTACCTGGTTCTTCTCGATGGAGGCGTTGTGTTTGTCACACATGGGGCTGATCTCCATGCCCTTGTCCCTCTCCCTGTCCCCCTGGGTGAAGAACTCCACCATGATGCGGTCAGTCCACTGGCGGTAAACCTCCAGGGGCTTGGTGGGGTTACTGAGGTCAGCACAGTGAACCATGTTCTGGAGGACCTGGAGAAACCAAAAACACTTCTTATTGAGTATCAAGGAAATTAAATGACCATACAATCATATGACAATAATACGATCCCAATGGTTCAGTTGGCTGGAGCAGGGTGCTGTCAGTCAAAACAAGTGTTTTGGGTTCAATACCTAAATATGCTACATACACTGAATTAATGTGTTAATTGTAAGAAGCTTTGGATGACAGTGTCAGCCAAATGGCCATATCATCATCTAATTCACATTGGTTATGCTGAATATGAATCCCTTCTAAGAGAGTTAATTTTATTATTCTGTGAGTCTTACCTGGATACGATCTCCATAGTTGTCTAGTAGAAGTACTCCTAGACTGGTCACCTTCTTGGTCTCCACCATAGTCTTCAGGTCAGCCAGCAGGTTCATGTGTTTGGACATGTCTGTGGCTAACACCATGTCTATGACCATCTTGCGTAGGGACTGCCTCTGTTTCTTGCTGAGGTTCTGGAAGATGTCACAGTTGTCCTCCTGCAGCAGCTTAAAGCCCACGGCCAGGTGGTGGTTTTCCAGGACCGACACGTCGTTGTACATCAGGGCCAGCTCGGAGTCTGGACGGACACACAGGAGAGGAACAGTGCAAACACACATTCTACAGCAGTGGTCTCAAACTGGCGGTTTGACATATGCGGCCCATGAGACAATTTAATGTGGACACACAACCACAAAGGATTCCAAGATTTGAAACAACTCTTTGCCTAGTGCCCAGGGGGATATGTGAACTCACTGGTGTTGATGAGGAACTGGTTAGACACCCCCGGGTGGTCCACATCATGTATAGCACTGGCAAACAGAGCAGCTAGGATCTCCAAGTCAGTGAACACCGCCTGTAGAGATTGGAGGAACACAGGGATGTTAATGCAGGTAAATACTGTACAGCAGGGGTCACCAACCGGTCGATCGACTGGGCAATCTCCATGGCATTTCTAGTCGATCGGAAAACATTTCTGTAAAAAAAACAACGATAAAGCCTTGCATTCCTTTATTTTGTTGGCCATAGGTGCACGCGATTCAGCTGCCCTGCATGTCAGGTAGGGCGAAATGTTCCCATTTTTAACCATTTAATGTGTCTGAATGTCACACCCTGGTCAAAGTATTTTGTGTTTATCTTTATTTATTTGGTCAGGCCAGGGTGTGGCATGGGTTTTTGTATGTGGTGTGTATGTGTGGGGATTGTAGCTAGTGGGGTGTTCTAGCTAAGTCTATGGCTGTCTGAAGTGGTTCTCAATCAGAGGCAGGTGTTTATCGTTGTCTCTGATTGGGAACCATATTTAGGCAGCCATATTCTTTGAGTTTGTCGTGGGTGATTGTCCTTAGTGTCCTGATGTCATTGTTCTGTGTTAGGATACACAAGTATAGGCTGTTTCGGGTTTTGTTAAGTTTATTGTTTTGGTAGTGTTTGTGTTTAGTGTGTTAATTCATTAAACATGGATTGTAATAGACATGCCGCATTTTGGTCCGACTCTCCTTCTCATAAAGAAAACCGTTACACTGAAGGTACAAACTCTGCCTTCCCGGTGGGCCTGGAGAGCAAATCAAGTGCACTATAGGCTTACCGCTGGCCAGTCGGATTGCTCAGATTCCCGGGTCTACAGTTACATAGCAGGCGGAAAAGAAAGCAGCAGCAAAGTTGATACTGTGAGATTTCAAAACATTTCAAATCATGACCAGAGAGAGAATGTCAATGAATACAGCAAAGAGATGTTGTTTTTATGAGTGAGTTCATGTTTAAGTTCTTACTCAGCACTGTCAACACTTTTTATTCAACACTTTGAGGCTATTAAAATGCGTATTCTTCAAACTTCCACTCACGCTACAACCAACACTGCAGCTGTAATGAGTAGGAAAGTGTATTGATAGGCTTGCATTATTATTAGCAGATTGGGTCTTTTTTAATATCGAGAAATATTTCACTTTCTCTGTTCATAGGAGTAACAACATGAATTTGTTCATTATGCAGAAATAATGCGGTGCAACTCGAGTTTGGCCATCAGGTGGAAGACGGTGTCCCTTTTTGGTCAGTGTCAACAGAGGAAAGGGAGAGCGGAGGGACGTTGAGAGGTGGACCCCTGTCTCCTCCTGCTCTCTCCCTCTGCTGACACTGACCATCAGATGCAGGCACAATCAGCCCAGTAAATGTTTAAACGTACAGTATGCTCACTCAGCTTTGCCTCACAAGTAATGCAACAACATCTACTGATCAGTTATTACCGGTGTGCAATTGATCTATTACCGGTGTGATCATATAGCCTACCTCAAATTCTTATATATTTTTTTTATGTGATGAACAACAAAGCATTGGCAGGGCAATTCAAGCAAAGACGATATGTGGTAATAATGTATTGGGCCTATCGCCTACTGCACAAACCTCATTGCTACAGTGCTGTTTTAAATAGGTTAATGTTGCATTGGCTTCCGTTTATTTAAGTCCTGTTAAAAAAAAGTGGTAGATCTCGTCTTGCTTTTTGACTCAAAGTGATCTTCACTCAGAACGGTCAGCACTGCTGTACAGTATGTGTGTGAGAATGTGTATGGGACTTGTGCATAGGCGCAACACCAATATGGGACAGGTGGGACACATGTCTGCCCCAATTTTCAAAACACCTTTTTTCTAATGTCCATAACTTTGAAGTTATACGATGTAGTGTATAGCCCTGCAGAAGGTGTACAGTTTTGAACATTATATTGCATATATTATTTATTAAAACAATTATATATGCAATATAATGTTCAAAACTGTACACCTTATGTACACCTTCTGCAGGGCTCTATATATATATATATATATATATATTCAGTATTTTTAGCTAAAAAGTTGTCATACCTCCAGGGCAGGGGTAGAGAGGAGGACGTGGGTGGACTGGACCACGTCTGCAGCGTGGATGTTGTTGTGATAGGCCACATCATGGTGGTAGTGGTCCTCCAGGGTCATCATGAAGGTGATGAAGGTGTCTGCAGGGATCTTGAAGGACTTCAGCAGCTCTCGCTCCTACATGGAATACATATATGATTTTCAGCATTTTTTATCAGTGAATTTGTAAATTGTTTAGCCATGTAAGAGGGCCCTTTTTAGAAGATGACTCATATGGAAACATGAGGATGACATACCTGGAAAATTGAATAAATCGCCACCGTCAGCGGACGATTCCCAGAATATTCAGATATTTTGAAAATATCCACACCCCATCGGTTTATATCTTCCAACTGCTGCCAGATGGAAAAACATTTGTTCGAAAAAAACTGCAGATAATTTAACTCCAAAACGTGCTGGGGACTATTAAATCCTAAGAGTGACAGAACTTGTGGCAGAACAGAACCCTAAAAGTGAGGTACTTTCTAATTGTCAGAAAAGAAGGGTTGCGTAGACTACCTTGGCGAGAAAGCCCTCCTGAGTGGCTGCAACCCCGAAGCGGGGGATGTTGGAGGGGGCCACACTGGGGATGATTCTGGGCTTCTTTACCCCCACGATCTGGGACATGGGACGCTTCTTCTTGTCCGTTTTCTCCTTCTTCTCCTTGATGTGTGGAGACATGATCTCCATGTCATGTTGCTTTTCTGTGGAGCACAGTTATTCCACAGTTATTCCATAGTAATAACAATAGAGTTCAGAAGGGTTGTCTATTGAAGTTGAAGTTGCACAGATATCATGTAGTTACCTCGATTTGTATTGTCTTGGCGTAATCACATGTAATGTTACAGGCTTGGGCTTTTCCATTTATATTTCGAGGTTGGACGTTAGCACGTGGGGCGCACCGATTGGTGTCACCTCATTAGTCAGTATGTACTACACCTGTGCTGGTTGGTCATCTCGTTAGGGGGAAGGTGTTTAACCTGTGCTGGCCCAGGTGCTATTTAAGAGTGGCTGGCCCAGTGCTCCGATGGTCTTGAGAGATGTGAAGAGTTAACACCTTTAGTTGGCTCGCCTTTTTTGATTTCCAGACAAACAATCCTTTATCTTATCTGCCCTGTTTTCATTTTGCTCCACTTTTTGGTTTGCTTCCTGACTTTAAGTTTGGTTTGTTTAAAAAAAAAATGTTTGCCTCTTCTTGGGTAAATTTAGTGGGTGTCTTGTAGGTCCTTGTTTTTGTTGCTAGTCAACTTTCAGTGGACTCCCCCATGAGTGTCTTTCAGAACCCCTCCTAAAACACTGCCTGTTTCGTTTTGGTTGTTGTCAGTGACTCTTTGTGAGTTCCCCTTTCTGTTTGAGTGACAATTTTTGGTTTTCGTGCTGGGGAACGTAACAGTAACTATACAATAAGTATACATTAGTAACTATTGATTCACATTACAGTACATATGGTAGATGTCTCTACTAAGGCAGTCAGACAGTGAAAGGTGGTGGAGAGAAAGACGTACCTAGGAAGGTGCTGGAGATGAACTCTGACACCTGGTTCCCTGATCTGCTGGCCTCTGATAGCTGAGTGAGCTCTCTGTTCAGCATCCTCTTGAACTGGGGAGACAAACAACAACACACTGCATCACTCAGACTGTCACAATGTAGTCTCTACTGTAGACTTTGGACATACACATGACAGGCACATCTACACTGAGATATTTGGTAGTTTGCATGTGTGTCTGGTAACTTCTTAATTGAAGAAAAATTTACTTACTATGACTGTGATGCATATGGGGTTGTCCCACCTAGCTTTCTTAAGATGAATGCAACTAAGTATAATTCGCTCTGGATAAGAGCGTCCACTAAATGACTAAAATGTCAAACGTTTTAGAGCTCAGGAATTCTTTAAAGACTGGACAAATATTTTTCTTAATATTAACAAAAGCTCCTGTGCTAATTTCATTAACATTTTGGCATGTCTTTCTAGATTTAGAACATAAAACATTTATATCTCAAACATTATCCCTTAAGTCTAACACAGCAAATACTTTAATTGTTTAAGCATGTGCTACAGATCACTGATTCAAATATTTTTTCAGATATTGACAAAATAATATAGACTCCATCAGTGACGGTGTTGACAAGCCACTGACGGAGTTGACAAGCCACTGACGGAGTTGACAAGCCACTGACGGTGTTGACAAGCTACTGACGGAGTTGACAAGCCACTGACGGAGTTGACAAGCTACTGACGGTGTTGACAAGCTACTGACAAGCTACTGACGGAGTTGACAAGCTACTGACGGAGTTGACAAGCTACTGACGGAGTTGACAAGCTACTGACGGAGTTGACAAGCCACTGACGGAGTTGACAAGCCACTGACGGAGTTGACAAGCTACTGACGGAGTTGACAAGCCACTGACGGAGTTGACAAGCCACTGACGGAGTTGACAAGCCACTGACGGAGTTGACAAGCCACTGACGGAGTTGACAAGCTACTGACGGAGTTGACAAGCCACTGACGGAGTTGACAAGCCACTGACGGAGTTGACAAGCCACTGACGGAGTTGACAAGCCACTGACGGAGTTGACAAGCCACTGACGGAGTTGACAAGCCACTGACGGAGTTGACAAGCCACTGACGGAGTTGACAAGCTACTGACGGAGTTGACAAGCCACTGACGGAGTTGACAAGCCACTGACGGAGTTGACAAGCCACTGACGGAGTTGACAAGCCACTGACGGAGTTGACAAGCTACTGACGGAGTTGACAAGCTACTGACGGAGTTGACAAGCTACTGACGGAGTTGACAAGCCACTGACGGAGTTGACAAGCTACTGACGGAGTTGACAAGCTACTGACGGAGTTGACAAGCCACTGACGGAGTTGACAAGCCACTGACGGAGTTGACAAGCCACTGACGGAGTTGACAAGCCACTGACGGAGTTGACAAGCCACTGACGGAGTTGACAAGCCACTGACGGAGTTGACAAGCCACTGACGGAGTTGACAAGCTACTGACGGAGTTGACAAGCCACTGACGGAGTTGACAACAGATACTCAAAACAGACATTTTGGTCTCTAAAAATAAAAGTTCAATACAAACATTTGTAAAATATGGAAATGTATTAATTGGAAAATTCCCAATAAAAACAACCATTTTATCAAATCTTTCAGTCCTCTGATGGAGTTTATGTCAGACAATAATCTGACCGAGTTGATGTCTTATTGAGTTTACAAAAATATAATTTTTCTTCTTTATTCAAGTGGTAAATATAGTAGCATTTTAGTTTTTTCTTTCATGACTTATGACGTGATCATATGCTATCTCCAGGGGGACTCCAGCACAGTAAAGTATTATAATAAAAATATACTGAAGAACAATAGAAACACAACATGTAAAGTGTTGGCTCCATGTTTCATGAGCTCAAATAAAAGATCCCACAACTGTTCCATACGCACAAAAAGCATATTTCTCTAATATTTTGTGCACAAATGTGTTTACATCCCTGTTAGTGAGCATTTCTCCTTTGCCAAGATAATCCATCCAACTGACAGATGTGGCATGTCAAGAAGCTGATTAAACAGCATGATCATTACTCAGGTGCACCTTGTGTTGGGGGCATTAAAAGGCCACTTTAAAATGTGTAGTTTTATCACACAACACAATGCCAAATTTTGAGGGCTGCTGACTGCAGGAATGACCACCAGTACGCCCAATTGGCCTCACTACCACATGTAGCCAGCCCAGGACCTCCACATCTGCGGGATCATTTGAGACCAGACAGCTGATGAAACCAGTGATTATACTGTATAATCATCATACACAAAGATAATACATTTCCCCCCCCCCTCTGAAACACCAAAAGTCTGCTCTGAAGATGCCAACCGAGCATGTGCACACAGAAAAAGACAGTACATACACACACACTGTGCACGCTGCATGTACTGTACATATGTTCACACATACTTCTTGCACACACATATCTGCACATACACTTTATGGACACACTCATACACACATGCACAAGCACTCCTGACACACACACCCACATGCTGCAAAAACAGCATCACTTCCCACCTCTGCAAAGAAGGATGGACACCTGTACTACACATTAATTCACCAAGCAACACGTGTATCCCATCCCATCCCAGCCCGTCTTACCTGAAGGTACATCATCGACAGAGAACAAGTCATTGACTTCGGGCATTTCAGCACTAAATGATGCATGGGGCGGGAAAAAAAGCAGGGTCCTTCCTGTAGCTGCTGTACTGGGCTTACAGTCCGTACTGTGCTCCTGTCCTGCTTGTCTGAGCTCCTTAATTCCACTGCAAGCAGATAGTCTACACACACAGTGCACTGGGAAGGTTTTATCCACACACTCTAGCGGGAATGGACAAGTAAGAGGATTGCCTTGGTGGAAGAAGTGTGGAAGCCAGGCTTTAGGATGCAGGGTGTGGGGAGCATGGCAGAGAAGCGACTCCTGCCGCTTACTCTCCTCTCCCCCTCAGCAGCACTATTCTGCCTGCTGCTCCGCGTGTAAACAGAGGAGAGCAGCACACGCTACTCCCAATTACCCCCCCCCCCCTCCCATACTGTATGCCTAAAGGAAGGAACAAATCAGCAGCCTGCTGCATCAGAGGCTGGGACAGGGAAATGGAGCTGATTGGCCCACGGTGGTGGGGGGGGGGGGGGGGGGGGGAGTAGGCAGGGGCTGGTTGTGTTCGAGGCTTCACCATGTGCACCAAGTTAAAGATGATGAGGAAATCTGATGCCTTGAATGGCTGAGGTATTTCATCCATATACTGTATGTGACCCGATTCAGGATACTAGGTGTATGTCATAAGTCACGACTTCACAGGAGAGTCAATTGAACATAAAAAAATATTTTTTCATCAAAATGCGTTTTTTGGCAGAAATGCCTTCTCGAACATATGAACTTGTGCCTTAATATCAAACTTGTATGTCATCTGTAAATGCGAATAAAATTGTTAAATTACGAGCTTAGTTGGTTTAGCCACATAAAAATACAATTTATGTGAACACATGAATGTGTTGCTTTAAATAACATGAATGACAATGAAACAAGTATCTGTAGATCTAAGCTATGAGGAAAGAGAAAAAAGGGGACGATAGGATGATTCGGCATGATAGGCAACATCATTATCCTATTATGAATGTAAATAACACAAACGTTTGCAGAAAGCAGAATAGCAAATACATTAGCAGGAGAGAATTTCAGAAAAATCCATTGCACATTATATTTTCCTATACGATACAATGTAGTGAAGATGGTAAATATGCAAAGTTGGTCAAATAAACCAGACAAAGAGCAACGACAAAGGGTGAAATGTTTAGAAAGCCAAACATAAAAGTTTGATGGGAAAAATCAAGTGCCAGCATGGATGATTCCTCCTTACTGACTCCCTTTTCATTGACTATCGGCAGCAATGTGGGGGTGCAGCACATAAAACGCACCACCACATGTGTGCCTTGCATGTACGAATACTTTCGCAAGGCACTGTATATGGTGTATGTATATACAGAGAGCCTGTGTGTGGTGTATGTATACAGGGAGCCTGTGTGTGGTGTATGTATACAGGGAGAGCCTGTGTGTGGTGTATGTATACAGAGAGAGCCTGTGTGTGGTGGATGTATCCAGGGAGAGCCTGTGTGTGGTGGATGTATCCAGGGAGAGCCTGTGTGTGGTGTATGTATACAGGGAGAGCCTGTGTGTGGTGTACAGTGCCTTGCGAAAGTATTCGGCCCCCTTGAACTTTGCGACCTTTTGCCACATTTCAGGCTTCAAACATAAAGATATAAAACTGTATTTTTTTGTGAAGAATCAACAACAAGTGGGACACAATCATGAAGTGGAACGACATTTATTGGATATTTCAAACTTTTTTAACAAATCAAAAACTGAAAAATTGGGCTCCAACTCTGTTCTTCACATTTTTTCTGCACATTATTTTATTTTTATTTAACTAGTCAAGTCAGTTAAGAACAAATTCTTATTTTCAATGACTGCCTAGGAACAGTGTGTTAATTACCTGTTCAGGGGCAGAATGACAGATTTGTACCTTGTCAGCTCGGGGATTTGAACTTGCAACCTTTCGGTTACTAGTCCAACGCTCTAACCACTAGGATACCCTGCCGCCCCAATACTGGGAGTTGGGGGTGTGTGTCTACCGATGCATACCCACTATCCCATTCATTCAGGTAGGCCTGATCACAGACAACGATGAGACAGCCTATAGGGAGGAGGTCCTATACCTGGCCGTGTGGTGCCAAGATAACAACCTCTCCCTCAACGTGATAAAGACAAAGGAGATGATTCTACAGGAAAAGGAAGACCGAGCACACCCATTCTCATCGACAGGGCTGTAGTGGAGCAGGTTGAGTTCCAAACACACCAAGACAGTCGTGAAAAGCGCACAACAAAGCCTATAGATTTGGCATGGGTCCTCAGATCCTCAAACAGTTCTACAGCTGCACCATCGAGAGCATCCTGATTGGTTGCATCACTCCCTTGTATGGCAACTGCTCGGCCTCCAACTGCAAGGCACTACAGAGGGTAGTGCGTAAGGGCCAGCACATCCCTAGGGCCAAGCTTCCTGCCATCCAGGACCTCTATACCAGGCGGTGTCAGAGGAAGGCCCTAAAAACGGTCTAAGACTCCAGCCACCCTAGTCATAGACTGTTCTCTCTGCTACCGCATGGCAAGCGGTACTTGAGCACCAAGTCTAGGTCCAAAAGGCTTCTTAACAGCTTCTAACCCCAAGCTATATGACTCCTGAACAGCTTATCAAATGGCTACCCAGACTATTTGCATTGTCCCCTCCCCTTTTACACTGCTGCTACTCTCTGTTTATTATCTATGCATAGTCACTTTAACTCTACCTACTTGTACATATTACCTCAATTACCTTGACTAACCTGTGCCCCCTCACGTTGACTCTGTACCTGTACTCCCTGTACATAGACTCACTACTGTTATTTTACTGCTGCTCTTGAATGATTTGTTATTTACATTTTTTACTTATACATTTTTTACATAACACTTTTTTTCTTAAAACTGGATTGTTCGTTAAGGGCTTGTAAGTAAGAATTTCACTGTAAGGTCTCCACCTGTATTCGGCGCATGTGACAAATAACATTTGGTTTGATTTGATTTGATTCATGGAACGAACTCCAAATGTCAGAAGGCATTGGCGATTTCATTCACATTTCCTCATCTCTGATGGAATTCATTGTATTAGTGGCCTTTCACATTTGTCCAATCAGGATCAGCACAAAATGCATTTGCAGAGTGACAGTCGCTGGCTTAGTGGGCTCTTTTTAATTTGGGAGGCCACCAAAAGTGCATTGGCCAAAATGTATACATATTTTTTTAATTTATTGCTTACTTTGACGTAAGAGTGAAATAATAATATCCCTTTTGTTTTAATGGAGAGGGGAAAGGTCAATTGTTTTGGCTAAACAATAAGGAAATTAGATTCAATCAAAGTCTGAAAGAGAGTCTTAATAGATATTGTGCAGCTACAGAAAATTTGATAAAAATTCCCTGTAGATTAATTTGGCCAAGTCATGATCCATACAGGGTTCTAGATCAGTCATTCATGACAACTCTTCATAAAGCCACGATGGCGCTGACTCAATGGTGAGCTTTGTGCTTTTGTATTGTACCTTGTTTAAGTCCATCATAGTGAATTAACTCAAACCTGAACCAAATACTGATGTAAGACATTAGTAGCTTCAGCCTTACCATTAAAGTCGAGGGTACAAGTGAGTAAGCTCCCTGGGTTATGAGTGTGTGTATATGTGTGTACCTTATTGGAGGCCATCTCGCTGACGGAGTGGCGTGTCTTCAGAGTATCCAGCTGCTCCAGACACCAGTCCAGCTCGTCCAGAGTCTCCACGGCCAGCTGCTGAAACGGCTCCTCTGTCACACCCACACAAGGACAACACACAACGAGACGAGCACGTGATGTAACGTTCTTTTAACGTTCAACCTTCATTCAAGAATCAATTATTAAATCTCGAAGTCCCCTTTGCTGTTTATATCAATGGTTAAATCATCAGTTTGGTTTAATATCAGATTGAATCTAATACTAATCATACCCTAATTGCTAAATGGTTGAATGAAATTTCTGTATTTTTTGTGGAGTGTAGAACTCAACCAAGCAAAACCTTTTCAAAAACTCACCTGCTAAGCTTGTATTTAACATGGACGGTGGATTACTGCCAATTCTCCTGTGGACACACAGACATCCCAGTTTTGAGTAAAGTTGATATCTATGTACTGTGTCTATGTATTGTTCACTTCATCATTATAATCAACAGGGGGCACGTGGGTTTGGGTTTGAGAGGCGCCAAAGAGGATGGATGACGTTTTACATGTTCCTGACCAACTGTGCTATTTGTTAGTTTTTTGCGATGTTTGTAACTTATTTTTTTACTTATTTTGTACATACTGTTGCTGCTATTGTCTCTTATGACCGAAAAAGAACTTCTGGACATCAGAACAGCAATTACTTACCACAAACTGGAAGAAGCTTTTTCCTTTAACGAGTCCGACGAGAAGGATATACTGCTCTTCTGGGAACAGGCTCAAATCCCCGTCATTTCCATGAAGAAAATAATGAGGAAAAGAGGACGCAGATCGGGTTGCCTTCGGAGAATCTGTAGGCGAGCGAGTAAACTCCGACTGCCTTCCGTTCTACTTGCTAACATGCAATCGTTGGAAAATAAAATGAATGACCTACGATTATGATTATCCTACCAACGGAACATTAAGAACTGTAATATCTTATGTTTCACAGAGTCGTGGCGGAATGACGACATGGATAATATAGAGCTGGGGGAATTTTCCATGCACCGGTAGAACAGAGATGCTACATCTGGTAAGACGAGGGGTGGGGGTGTGTGTCTTTTTGTCAATAACAGCTGGTGCGCAATGTTTATTGTTGAAGCAGTTTCGAGGTATCGCTCGCCTGAGGTAGAGTACCTTATGGTAAGCTGTAGACCACACTATCTACCAAGAGTTCTCATCTATATTATTTGTAGCCGTCTATTTAGCACCACAGACCGATGCTGGTACTAAGACCGCACTCAACCAACTCTATAAGGCCTGATCAAACAAGAAAATGCTCACCCAGACGCGCCGTTCCTAGTGGCCAGAGACTTTGATGCAGCTTGAAAACTATTATGGACTATTATGGACAACAAAGAGATGCCCAGTGATGTGAACCTACCAGATGAGCTAAATGCCTTTTATGCTCGCTTCGAGGCAAGCAACACTGAAGCATGCATGAGAGCATGAGATGAGATGACTGTGTGATAACGTTCTCGGTAGCCGATGTGAGCAAGACCTTTTAATAAACAGGTCAACATTCACAAAGCCGCGGGGCAAGATGGATTACCAGGACGTGTACTCAAAGCATGCGCGGGGCTACTTGCAAGTGCCTTCACTGACATTTTCAACCTCTCCCTGACTGTAATACCTACATGTTTCAAGCAGACCACCATAGTCCCTGTGCCCAAGGAAGCGAAGGTAACTAGCCTAAATTATTACCGCCCCGTAGCACTCACATCAGTAGCCATGAAGTTCTTTGAAAGGCTGGTCATGGCTCACATCAAAAGCATCCTCCCCGATACCCTAGACCCACTCCAACCGCCCCAAAAAATCCACAGATGATGCAATCTCAATCGCACTCAACACTGCCCTTTCCCACTTGGACAAAAGGAAAACCTGTGAGAATGCTGTTCATTGACTACAGCTCAGCGTTCAACACCATAGTGCCCACAAAGCTCATCACTAAGCTAAGGACCCTGGGACTAAACACCTCCCACTGCAACTGGATCCTGGACTTCCTGACGGGCCGCCCCCCAGGTGGTAAGGGTAGGGAACAATACGTCTGCCACGCTCATCCTCAACACTGGGGCCCCTCAGGGGTGTGTACTTAGTCCCCTCCTGTAGTCCCTGTTCACCCACAAATGCGTGGCCAAACACGACTACAATAGTGGCCTGTATCACCGACAACGATGAGACAGCCTATAGGGAGGAGGTCAGAGAACTGGCAGTGTGGTGTCAGGACAACAACCTCTCACTCAATGTGAGCAAGACAAAGGAGCTGATCGTGGACTACAGGAATAGGAGGACCGAGCATGCCCCTATTAACATCAATGGGGCTGTAGTGGAGTGTGTCGAGAGTTTCAAGTTCCTTGGTGTCCACATCACCAACAAACTATCATGGTCCAAACACACCAAGACAGTCGTGAAGAGTGCAAGACAAAACATTTTCCCCCTCAGGAGACTGAAAAGATTTGACATGGGCCCCCAGATCCTCAAAAAGTTCTACAGCTGCACAATTGAGAGTATCCTGACCGGTTGCATCACCGCCTGGTATGGCAACTGCTCGGCATCTGACCGTAAGGCGCTACAGAGGGTAGTGCGTACGGCCCAGTACTTCACTGGGGCCAAGTTTCCTGCCATCCAGGACCTATATAATAGGCAGTGTCAGAGGAAAGCCCATAAAATTGTCAGAGTCTCCAGTCACCCAAGTCACAAACTGTTTTCTCTGCTACCGCATGGCAAGCGGTAACGAGGCGCCAATTCTAGGACCAAGAGGCTCCTTAACAGCTTCTACCCCCAAGCCAGCAATTCATCAAATGGCCACTTGACTGTTACATTGACCCCCACCCATTTGTTTTGTACACTGCTGCTACTCGCTATTTATTATCTATGTGTAGTCACTTCATCCTTACCTACATGCACAAATGACCTCAACCAACCTGTACCCCTGCACACTGACTCGGAACCGGCACCCCCTGTGTATAGCCTTGTTATTGTTATGTTATTCTGTTACTTTTAATACTTTTGTAGATTTTTTTAACTTTAGTTTATTTGGTAAATATTTTCTTAACTCTTCTTGAACTGTACTGTTGGATAAGGGCTTGTAAGTAAGCATTTCACCATAAGGTCTACACTAGGTCTATGTTGTATTCGGCATATGTGACAAATAAAGTTTGATTTGATTTGTAGACTGAACTTACTTGCTGGGTTGACGATCTTGCTGATGGGTCAAAACGGCGAAGTTGCTTCTTACCGTCCTCAAACTGGCAAGTACCTACAAGAACGGACAAGATTAATATACAGTACCAGGCAAAAGTTTGAACACCCCAACTCATTCAAGGGTTTTCTTTATTTTTACTGTTTTCCACATTGTAGAATAATAGTGAAGACACCAAAACTATGAAATAACACATATGGAATCATGTAGTAACCAAAAATGGTTAAACAAATCAAAATATATTTTGTATTTGAGATTCCTCAAAGTAGCCACCCTTTGCCTTAATGATAGCGTTGCACACACTTGGCATTCTCTCAACCAGCTTCATGAGGTAGTCACCTGGAATGCATTTCAATTAACAGGTGTGCCTTGTTAAAAGTTAATTTGTGGAATTTCTTTCCTTCTTAATGCGTTTGAGCCAATCAGTTGTGTTGTGACAAGGTAGGGGTGGTATACAGAAGATAGCCCTATTTGATAAAAGACCATGTCCATATTATGGCAAGAATAGCTCAAATAAGCAAAGAGAAACGACAGTCCATCATTACGACATGAATGTCAGTCAATCCGGAAAATTTCAATAACTTAGAAAGTTTCTTCAAGTGCAGTCGCAAAAACCATCAAGTGCTATGATGAAACTGGTTCTCATGAGGACCGCCACAGGAAAGGAAGACCCAGAGTTACCTCTGCTGCAGAGGATAAGTTCATTAGAGTTACCAGCCTCAGAAATTGCCGCCCAAATAAATGCTTCACAGAGTTCAAGGAACAGACACATCTCAACATCAACTGTATCAGAGGAGACTGCTTGAATCAGGCCTTCATGGTCGAATTGCTGCAAAGAAATCACTACTAAAGGACACCAATAATAATAAGAGACTTGCTTGGGCCAAGAAACATGAGCAATGGAAATTAGACCGGTGTAAATCTGTCCTTTGGTCTGATGAGTCCAAATTTGAGATTTTTGGTTCCAACTGCCGTGTCTTTTCGGGGAATGAATGTTCGCTGCATGTTCCCGCATGTTCCCACCGTGAAGCATGGAAGAGGAGGTGGGATGGTGTGGGGGTGCTTTGCTGGTGACACTGTCTGTGATCTATTTAGTATTCTAGGCACAATTAACCAGCACGGCAACCACAGCATTCTGCAGTGATACGCCATCCCATCTGGTTTGTGCAAAGTGGGACTGTCATTTGTTTTTCAACAAAACAATGACCCAACACACCTCCAAGCTGTGTAAGGGCTATTTGACCAAGTAGGAGAGTGATGGAGTGCTGCATCAGATGACCTGGCCTCCACAATCACCCGACCTCAACCCAACTGAGATGGTTTGGGAAGAGTTGGACCGCAGAGAGAAGGAAAAACAGCCAACAAGTGCTCAGCATATGTGAGAACTCCTTCAAGACTGTTGGAAAAGCATTCCAGGTGAAGCTGGTTGAGAGAATGCCAAGAGTGTGCAAAGCTGTCATCAAGGCAAAGGGTGGCTACTTTGAAGAATCTAAAATCTAAAATATATTTTGATTTGTTTAACAATTTTTTTGGTTAATACATGATTCCATATGTGTTATTTCATAGTTTTGAAGTCTTCACTATTATTCTACAATGTAGAAAATAGTAAAAATAAAGAAAAACCCTTGAATGAGTAGGTGTGTCCAAACTTTTGCCTGGTACTGTACATCCTCTCTACTACCTAATTGTGATAGTTGAGGTACTTCATGTATAAATAAAAACATTTAGAATATATTATATGCATACTCCGTGAAGTGTTACAATTGAATATTTAACCCCACAAAAGGGCTAAGCATACACTGCAATGGAGTACATTTAAACTATCTTACGCCTTGATCAAACCGACAGTGTTATTGTGCAAATGGTACGCTGCATCATCTGGATATGTGTGCAACAAAAGTTCAACATTCACCTTCTGTTACCATTTCTGGCAAGCCGTCTACACATACAGTTTGACACATACCTTAGATAAATCCAACTTACACAAAACGCACTGCAACTGCCTTTGCAACTTAATACTGCAAGTCAAACACAGCTTTCTATTGGAAATGTATGTACTTCTGGTGTACCAAAATGCATTTACGCTGTTGGTGTGATCGAGGCGTTAGTGTTAAATAATGGCTTGCAATAGTTCATTTTCAACACTTTTCAAAACAAGCAAGCACTAGCAGTGCCCCTGAGCCATCATAATTACAGGCTGATGAAGAGTGAACCCCCTCGCTAGCCCCCACCCTCCCATACGTCACACATGTCAGAGTCTGGGCACCAATCTAAATCATGAGTCAGCAAGTTAAAAAGGACGGTATCTGGTTTCCCGGCTGTGGTGGGTTTCTGATCAGTCATCAGCCGTATCGTTGGATTCCTCGCTTGTTATGACGCACGTCCTCTGTCACAGGCCTGGCTGTTGCAATGTGCCAGCCACATGCCAAAGGCTGTTCCGGTGGCCGTCTACCAGTGTCACTGGCACCTATAGTGACAGCTGTGACTTCACTGACAACAACCTTTTGTAGTTCTCTTTTTTTTAAGCTTAACATTACTCAGAATCAGTCAGTGTTATGTTATTTATTTCCTTGTTGTGTTGGTGTGCATAATGACGGTGAAGTTACACAACCAGTGGGCAGATTAGAGGTCACATTCCAAATTACAGGGAGAATTTGGCTTGGCAAACCAGAGTGTGCTTAAAACCAGGGGGATAGATTCTAACCCATGCTGGCAGCGATACATTGTACATGTGCTCCAGAGTCAGTAGCCTAGACCGCTTGTCCATACCAGGCCAATTCGTTAACCATTTATTCAGCTGAAAAAACACAGGACAGAATATTTCCAAAACTAACCTGTGCAAATGGTGTCACAATCATGTCTTCTCCATGTCTATAATGGGGCAAAAATGATGAAATTTAGGTTAAATCCAGATATTGGTTTAGGCTCTGGTCTTACATTTTTAAAAGTACATTAACAGAATCAGTGAAAAGGTTAAACAAATTTGCAACCATTTAGTGTGCATACAATATTTAGGTTAAATCCAACATGACTACTATGGTACTAATGTCTACTGTGCACTTTACACATTTGCATTTAATCCTAAATCAAGACAGTTGATCAGTGTCTGTGAAAAAACACTTCAACAACCTGCAGACCGACATCAAAGCAAAGAACGCAACGAATAAAGGTAGACCAGACCGGGTGAAATTAAGGTCAAACAAAGGATGCCATGCACTGTACATTATAGGAACCGTGAGGTAGGGAGAAATGAAATGACTGGTAAAGTTACAGGGTTGAGGTTATGCTAGGGTCTTTTTCTTGAAGCTTCACATGCAAAAGAAAAAAGGCTTTTCTTGGGGTCACAGGAGAAACATGGGGAGGGGTAATATTTTTTGTCACTGGTGCCATGGGGAGGATGATGGCTCTGAAACCTGTAATGGAGAATGCAGAACAGGCCTTTGAGGGGACAAATCAGCGTTTTGTCAAGTTCTTCTCACCGAGACAACCAGTTGACTTCCCAGTGCTTCAAGCTTTCTTCCCTTTAAAAACAGAGGCAAGAGTTGGTGACCTGCAACCGATTAATCACAAACTAAGGTGTTTAGACACAGGGAAACTGTCTTAGGCTGATGTAGGCTGGAAAAATAAACTGAAGAAGTTAAAAAAACAAGAAAGTCCCTCATTTTTCCAACTTTGGCTGCAGTCCAAACATCTTATTTTTACCCCCTCAGCCCTCGTGCTAGCAACTCTCCCTCGGGAGCGAGTGAAGAACTTTGATCACTTGTGGGGTTGATATGACCCACAAATCAATGCAAACTGTAGTCATTTGTCAAACTCCGGTGGCTGCGAAGTTTCAAATAAAGTCAATACAGCTGCATTTCTGCCATGTCAGACAAACTTTTGACGCTAGCCTGCTAAAAAATATATAAATAAAATAACATTTAATTGGTCACATATACATAATCAGCAAATGTTATTGCAGGTGTAGCGAAATGCTTGTGTTCCTAGCTCCAACAGTGCAGTAATATCTTAAAATGATTCACAACAATACACACATCTGAAAGTAAAATAATTGAATTAAGAGTGGCATTGACTAAAATACAGGAGAATAGAATACAGTATATACACATGAGATGAGTAAAGCAGTATGTAAACATAATTTAAACAGCATTAAAGTGACTAGTGTTCCATTATTAAAGTGGCCAGTGATTCCAAGTTTATGTATATACGGCAGGAGCCTCTAAAGGTGCAGTGTTGTGTAACAGGGTGGATGCCGGCTAGTGATGGCTATTTAAGTCTGATGGCCTTAAGATTGAAGCTATTTTCAGTCTCTCAGTCCCAGCTTTGATGCACCTGTACTGACCTCACCTTCTGGATGATAGCGGGGTGAACAGGCTGTGGCTCGGGTGGTTGATGTCCTTGATGATTTTTTTGGCCTTCCTGTAACATCAGGTGCTGTAGGTGTCCTGGAGGGCAGGTAGTTTGCCCCCGGTGATGCTTTGGGCAGACCGCACCACCCTCTGGAGAGCCCTGCAGTTGCAGGCAGTGCAGTTGACGTACCAGGCAGACAGGATGCTCTCAATTGCGCATCTGTAAAAGTTTGAGGGTTGTAGGGGCCAAGACAAATTTCTTCAGTCTCCTGAGGTTGAAGAGGCGCTGTTGCGCCTTCTTCACCGCACTGTCTGTGTGGGTGGACCATTCCAGATCGTCAGTGATGTGTACTCTGAGGAACTTGAAGCTTTCCACCTTCTCAACTGCGGTCCCTTCAATATGGATAGGGGCGTGCTCACTCGGCTGTTTCCTGAAGTCCACGATCAGCTCCTTTGTTTTGTTGACGATGAGTGAGAGGTTATTTTCCTGGCACCACTCTCCCAGGGCCCTTACCTCCTCCCTGTAGGCTGTCTAGTCAGTGTTGGTAATCAGGCCTACTACCCTTGTATCGTCTGCAAACTTGATGATTGAGTTGGAGGTGTGCGAGGCCACGCAGTCATGGGTGAACAGGGAGTACAGGAGGGGGCTGAGCACGCACCCTTGTGGGGCTTCTGTGTTGACAATCAGCGAAGTGGAGGTGTTATCTATGGTGTTGAATGCTGCACTATAGTCAATGAACAGCATTCTTACATAGGTATTCCTCTGGCCAGATGGGATAGGGCAGTGTGCAGTGCAATGGTTATTGCATCGTCTGTGGATCTATTGGGGCGGTAAGCATATTCAAGTGGGTCTAGGGTATCAGGTAAGGTAGAGGTGATATGATCCTTAACCAGCCTCTCAAAGCACTTCATGCTGACAGAAGCGATAGTCATTTAGTTCAGTTACCTTTGCTTTCTTGGTTACATGAACAATGGTGGACATCTTGAAGCAAGTGGGGACAGCAGACTGGGATAGGGAGAGATTTAATATGTCCGTAAACACTCCAGCCAGCTGGTCTGCGCATGCTCTGAGGACACGGCTAGGGATGCCGTCTGGGCCGACAGCCCTGCGAGGGTTAACAACCTGAAATGTCTTCCTCACGTTGGTCACGGAGAAGAAGAGCCCAAAGTCCTTAGTAGTGGCCCGCATCGGTGACACTGGGTTGTCCTCAAAGTGGGCAAAGAAGGAAGACATCAGACATCAGTGAAGACATCAGTGTCCACGATGTGGCTGGTTTTCCCTAGACCGTGATTGTCTGTAGACCCTGAAACATATGTCTCGGGTCTGAGCCTTTAAATTGCGACTGTTTCGATTGTTTTGCCTGTTTGATTGTATTCAGCCATAGTCACCTTGCCATGGTTAAATACTGTGGTTCGCACTTTCAGTTTTGCTCGAATGCGGCCATCTATCCACTGTTTCTGGATTGGGTAGGTTTTAATAGTCACAGTAGGTACAACATCTCCTATACACTTCCTGATGAACTCAGCCACCGTATCTGTGTATTTGTCAATGTTATTCTCAGAGGCTAACAGGAACATATCCCAGTCCGCGTGATCAAAACAATCTTGAAGCATGGATTCCGATTGGCCAGACCAGTTTTGAATAGACCTTACCACGGGTATTTCCTGTTTGAGTTTCTGCCTATAGGAAGGGAGGTGCAAAATGCAGTCGTGATCAGGTTTGCTGAAGGGAGGGCGGGGGAGAGCCTTGTAGGCATTTTGAAAAGTTGAGTAGCAGTGGTCCAATGTTTTACCAGTGCGAGTACTACAGTCAATGTGTTGGTAGAACTTTGGTAGCGTTTCCCTCAAATTTGCTTTGTTAAAATCCACAGCTACAATAAATGCTGCCGCAGGATATGTGGTTTCCAGTTTGCAAAAAGTCCAGTGTAGTTCTTTGAGGGCTGTCGTTGTATCGGCTTGAGGAGGAATATACACGGCTGTGACTATAACCGAAGATAATTTTCTAGGGAGGTAATACGGTCGGCATTTGATTGTGAGGTATTCTAGGTCGGGTGAACAAAAGGACTTGAGTTTCTGTATGTTATCACAATCACACCATGAGTGGTTAATCATGAAACATACACCCCCGCCTTTCTTCTTCCCGGGGAGTTCTTTATTCTTGCCGGCGCAATGTACTGAGAACCCAGATGGCTGAATGGATATATATCCTGAGAGAGCCATGTTTCCGTGAAACAGAGTATGTTACAATCCCTGATGTCTCACTGGAAGGAGATCCTCGCCCTGAGTTCGTCTACTTTATTATCCGGAGACTGAACATGAGCGAGTAATATACTCAGAAGCAATGGATGGTGTGTTGTATTCCTGTTCGTAATGCTGGTGTGTTACCACCGCTCTGATATCCAAAAGTTATTGCTGGCTGTATGTAATAACACCAAAACAATTATGTGCTTATAATATAAGAACTAACACACAAAAAAAAACAAAATACTGCAAGTTGCTTAGGAGCTAGACACAGAGCTGCCATGTCTGTCTGCGTCATCTACATCCTGTTTTTTTTTAAAAAAGGCAAATTTTTTGTCCATTAAAATAACGTCAAATTGATCAGAAATACAGTGTAGACATTGTTAATGTTGTAAATGACTATTACAGCTGGAAATGGCAGATTTTTTTATGGAATATCCACATAGGCGTACAGAGGCCCATTATCAGTAACCATCACTCCTGTGTTCCAATGGCACGTTGTGAGCTAATCCAAGTTTATCATTTTAAAAGGCTAATTGATCACTAGAAAACCCTTTTGCAATTATGTTAGCAATAAAACTGGCCTTCTTTAAACACGTTGAGTATCTGGAGCATCGGCATTTGTGGGTTTGATTACAGGCTCAAAATGGCCAGAAACAAAACACTTTCTTCTGAAAGACCCCAGTGCACAACTGAGCAAGAGGACAAGTACATTAGAGTGTTTAGTTTGAGAAACAGACGCCTAACATGTCCTCAACTGGCAGCTTCATTAAATAGTACCCGCAAAACACCAATCTCAACGTCAACAGTGAAGAGGCGATTCCGGGATGTTGGCCTTCTAGGCAGAGTTGCAAAGAAAAAGCCATATTGCTGTTCAGTGTATGTTCTTTTGCCCATTTTAATATTTTATTTTTATTAGCCAGTCTGAGATATGGCTTTTTCAAAATCAAAATAATGAAAATGGCTGTCTGGTAGCCTCAATAAATAGAGAAAGATTTGTAGTTGAATAAGTCGTTGCATGTACAGATTAGTTTTTTACTTGACTTGAAAAAACTTGTGACTCGACTTGTTCTTAGATTGCATGACTTAAGTCTTGACCTGTTATACTTGGGACTCGACTTGAGACTCGGAACTTGTGACTTGAGACTTGCTTGTGACTCGAATAATAGTGACTTGGTCCCACCTCTGTAGCTAGCTACATCATATCAAACCTATCATCTGGTTTGCTTGGTTAGCAAGGTAGGAATTAAGCTAGCTAGCCTGTTATGCTAAACATGATGCTAACTATTTAGCTAGCTAATGTCAGCAAGCTAAATTGATGGCTCTGAGTCTGGCTTCTTATCCCGCTGTCATCCCCTTATGCCATAGTTTGTGCATCTCAATTGTCAGTAGAAACCACATTTGTTTAATCCAGTCAGCCATATCAGCTATGGTTTTTAAAAGGCAGTAAATGAGGCTGAATGAACTGTTTCACTGCCAGACAAGGTGTAGCATTGGTAAGGTGTTGCGACTGCTGTGGGATGGCTTTATGTAGGCCCTAACATTTTGTGGGCACCTTTTGTGACCATTATAATGCAATTAATGTATTGTTTAGTGTTGTGTTGTGTAGTGGCTTTGCTGGCATGCATCTAAAAAAAATGTTTTTGCTCCACAAAGATTTACATGCTACACACCTACTCATTCAAGGGTTTTTCTTTATTTTAACTGTTTTCTACATTGTAGAATAATAGTGAAGACATCAAAACTATGAAATAACACATATCGAATCATGTAGTAACCAAACAAGTGTTAAACAAATCAAATTTAGTTGATGACAGTTTTGCACACACTTGGCATTCTCTCAACCTGCTTCATGAGGTAGTCACCTGGAATGTATTTCAATTAACAGGTGTGCCTTGTTAAAAGTTTTATTGTGGATTTTCTTTCCTTCTTAATGCGATTATGCCAATCAGTTGTGTTGTGACAAGGTAGGGGTGGTATACAGGAGATGGCCCTATTTGGTAAAAGACCAAGTCCATGTTAAGGCAAGAACAACTCAAATAATCAAAGAGAAACAGTTCATCATTACCTTAAGACATGCAGAAAATGTCAAGAACTTTAAACGTTTCTTCAAGTGCAGTCGCAAAAACCATCAAGCACTATGATGGTCGAATTCATGATCAAATTCATGGCCTTCATGGTCGAATTGCTGCAAAGAAACCACTACTAAGGGACACCAATAATAATAAGAGACTTGCTTGGGCCAAGAAACACGAGCAATGAACATTAGGCTGGTGGAAATCTGTCCTTAGGTCTGAAAATGTGCGATTTTTGCTTTCAACAGCTGTGTCTTTGTGGGGCGCAGAGTAGGTGAATGGATTAACCAGCATGGCTACCACTGCATTCTGCAGTGATACGCCATCCCATCTGGTTTGCGCATAGTGGGACTATCATTTGGACAATGAACCAACACACCTCCAGGCTATTTGACCAAGAAGGAGAGTGATGAGTGATGGAGTGCTGCATCAGATGACCTGGCCTACACAATCACCTGACCTCAACCCAATTGAGATGGTTTGGAATGAGTTGGACTGCAGAGTGAAGGAAAAGCAGCCAACAAGTGCTCAGCATATGTGATAACTCCTTCAAGACTGTCTGTTGGAAAAGCATTCCAGGTGAAGCTGGTTGAGAGAATGCCAAGAGTGTGCAAAGCTGTCATCAAGGCAAAGGGTAGCCACTTTGAAGAATCTAAAATCTAAAATATATTTTGATTTGTTTAACATTTTTTTGGTTACTACATGATTCTATATGTGGTATTTAATAGTGTTGATGTCTTCACTATTATTCTACAACGTAGAAACTAGTAAAAATAAAGAAAAACCCTTGAATGAGTAGGTGTGTCCAAACCTTTGACTGGTACTGTACATACTGGGCAAAAAACATATTGTTATTAAATAAGTCAATTATAGTAGAAGCAAGCTATCAAAGTTGACCTCCGGTCCTCCTTCTCATCTTCCCACTCTTCTTCTCAAAAGGAACAGAACATAGACTGTAGTCTAGTCAGCGCGCAAGATTAAATTATTTTAGGCAGAAGCCTTTGACTCTCCTCCTGAACTGTCACCATAGGCCTACACAGAAATTGGTTAAGCAGCACACAAACATGTTTTTGATCAGCAAGAGCAGAGCAGGCCTGGGCTCAGGGTTGGAATGGCCATTGCAGTTTGTAAGGCAGCCTAGTTTTATTTACACCATCCCAGCAGCTATCTTAGAAATATAAACTTTGCTCTGTGCTTCTCTGAGCATGCACTTCGTAGCATATAAGCTATGGATCATTTGATTGAGACCACACTAAATAGCCTATAGGCGCACACGATAGTGCACATGATAGCAGAGAATCAGAGATGAGGGGTGGCATCGGGCACACAATCGATATAAATATCCTAATAGGCAACTCATTCTAAAACACTGAGAAATATAGACATTTCATCTATTACAAATGATATTACTCTCCCCTGGACTAAATTTTAAAAAAGACTAAACCCTCCTCTTGACTGAAATTGAAAAAGCATGACCCCACTTTCCTCCAGATAACCATTCTGTACATTTCTATCCATTCCTTGCTGTGATTATACAGTTAAAGGGAAAGCTTTCAATGGGACTAACGTATTCCCCATGTTTTGCTATCGGAATTCCCTTTTGGAAAGTGATCCAAGAAGCAATTCCCTTCCACATATAATTGTATCTGTTCCACAAAACCATATCTGTATATAACCTTGGGCATTACAAAAAGTGGAGACCTTGCAGCATCAAGGCCTACATTGAGACATCTCTGCCATGATGCTTCAATAGATGTGAGTGGAAGGTGAAAGGTCACAGAGGGAGACAGTACCAATACGGGGGGGGGGGGGGGGGCACTTACAGATCACTGGCAGTGGACGAGTTCCTCGAGGGGGCCTTGGGTGAGAGGTCAAAGTCTGAGTCGGAGCGGTAGAGGAAGGACTCACGGCGCTGGCTGTGGTAGTTGGCCTGGAGCACCAGGCCGGAGCTGGGACTGGCCGGCGGGTCCAGGGGGCTGCGCCCCACCGACAAGCCATTCTCAGCATCAAAACTATGGGGAAAGAGAAAGAGGGAGAGAGCAGATGAGAAAACAATTCACAGTTTCAAACTTGTAGCCTAAATCAAAGTTACAAAACAACAATAAAAATCTAAGATCTGTTCAGATTACAGTAAATATGAATTTGACATACAACACCCTAAGGGTATCACCCTTTAATGAGAGTGAGGAGAGTATGGTGAAGAGTAACCTGAGATGGGAGAGTGATCGAGAATAGGCCACAGTGGCTCTCAACATGTATCATGATTTAGCACGTCTTTCAATGAAAGCTGCTTATTATCATCATCACTATCATTTATAATTGTAATAACCATGCTCCAAAAATCATCCACGTCACAAATGATGCTCCATCACTCAATAAATGGAACGCACCTTGTGCACACAGAACAAACACACACTCAGTTAAAGCACAATACACAACAGGTTTTAATCATTCGCAACAAGGCACTTTTCTTCGAGACTGACGTCTGACTTGACATCACCAACGGGACAAAGGAATCAAACCCCTCCTTTCTCCCCTCTAAACAAATTGAGTGCATTTGAGAAGCCCAAACTAAAAATATCAATGGCGTCAATAATAGCACAAACCCTTTCAACAACGAAGGTGATTTATCAAAAGCACAGGAAATGGACGCATACAAAAAAAGGCCCATCATTGTTCTGAGTCACACCAAATTACCTCCATATGAAGGAAACCAACGAGTGGTTGAGAGGGTGAGAAAAACGTATAATAATACATTGTGGAGTTGACTGCGTCAGAAAAGTATATCTGAATGGTGTTGGCTGGTCAGACTATGGGAACTGGCTGTTTGATGACGAGGGTCGGCCTGAGGCACCAGCTGCACAGATTCACAGATCTGTAAACCGTCTTTAAGGCCATTCAAATGGATAGGAACGGATCCATATACATTAAGATTAGTGCAGCTCTGCACCGCCTAGCCCAGGTTGACATGCGTAAACAGTTCTCTTTGATAATAATGCATCTCACTAGTCTAAAGGGGCGTAGTCTCCCTGTCTCCTTCCCTTCATCTGCAACAGATCTTAAAAACACAGATGAAACCCAAGGAGATTCCCAAATGAGTTCTACACTACATATCTACCCCATCACATCTACCAGCATTTTCAGATCTGTACAAAGGGAAGGAGACAAGATATGGAAGCCACTAGACTGTTGAGACACAGCCAAAAGTCTGCACTGCACTGCCTACAGCAGAGGGTCATGATGATGGTCCGTCTTCGGCCAAATAAAGGCATTTCTCATTCTCGGCGCGGTTCCACCTTGATCCCCTGTTTTTGGACAGAAACTGGATGTAGCCTCATAAAACCCTCATGCTAAAACAGTTTGAATTTAATTGAAATTGAAACTAACCAAGCCAGAACTGTCCCCGTAGATGTCTCTCAATTATATGAGGAAATTACACAACATTAACGTCTCTCTTCTGTCAGATGAGCTATTACACAGCAATAAAACTGGCATCCAGTGCTTTAATAATGGCAAAGTCAAACTCTCGGCTCTGGTTCAACTGAACCTAATTGGGAACCCCACTGGGGGTATTTATTGCTAGCTGTCAGGTGCAGACATGGAATTGATAGATACATTGCCTAGTGAATGTCTACACACCCCTCCTCAACATCTCCATCACCATACATGTTTTTGCTACCAGTTATTCCATTAGAGTCTAAGCCCTGTCTAAGCCAATGAACAAATATTTGGGGCCTTACTGCTATTAGCCCATACAAATGCATTGAATAACAGATTCATTACGTGGAACAACAGATAGTCGGCCTAAATTAAAAAACAAAAATTAAAAACGAAAGTCTTGGGACAAATCCATTACACAACACAACGCAGATGTTGGCACAAGATGGAGGGAATGTTGGAGCATATTAAACTAATTAAATTACAGATAATGGAAATGTACATATTGAATTTATTATACAAGAGAGAAAAAAAATCTGAAATTCTACAGCACAACGGCAGAGTCATGTCTTAAGTGTAAAACTAACAATGACTCAATCATCCATGCTTACACGGAATGCTAAAAAGTCCAAAAGTTATGGGCGGAGCTAGAAAGTGGGCTATCAGAAGTATTTCAATGTAAACTTACTTTCAATCCGCCTGTCTGCATATTTCAAAATATGGCATATTGGGGTGTAGTCAAATACCCAATGGGCTGGACGATTCTCTTTTCATCACTCAACTTGAAAAAAAGTATACAAAAACCCTTGAAATCAATCAATCTGCCATCATTAACACAATGGAAAAATCAAATGTTTTTTTATTAAAATATTAAAATAGTATAGTGTTTCTGTAAGTTGTTCATATGTGTATGTTTGTAACTGTTTGAGTTTTTTTTTTTAATTACATGAATATATAAAAAATTATGTTTTTCCAAGAGGTGTTGAGTGTTCCTGAGTGTTCCAGCCTCAGTCCTGATTTGCTTGAACATCAGAGACAAGGTTTGAATATTGTTGTCCATCAATGACACCAAATTCCCCAACAAATTTACTGAGCTTGAGTAATTTTGACAAAAACAATGGATAAATGTTGCCCTAAGAGTTGTGAAAAGTTGCCAGAATCTGATTCAAAATTATTCACAGCTGTAATGGCTGCCAAAGGTGCTTCCCCCAAATATGAACTCTGGGGTGTGAAGACATACAAAAACGACATATTCTTATTATTCTTATTTTTTATTCATTAGGAACATTTTCTATAATTTTTGTTTTTGTTTTAAAATACGGAGTAGGTTGTGTAAATTGGTAGGAAAACATTTCCATTTATTCACTTTTGAGATGTAATTTTAAGGCAGCAAAATGTGAAGACTGTGCAAGGGGTGTGGTCATTGGATTGCTGAAACACCTGTTATATTAAATACATCACATTGTAAGGTACTATGTCTATATGCAGTACCACGATTTATACTGTATATTTGATGTATTTTCTGTTTGTACGAAAATGGTTTGCTCCCACAGACAGTGAATCACGTGGCCATGGCTTGCTATATAAAGCAGGAGGACAGGCATCAAGGCATTCAGTTACTGTTGGCTTTTACATTAGAATGGGCAAAACAAGTGACCTAAGCGACTTTGAGCGTGGAATGATCGTGGGTGCCAGGAGCGCTGGTTCCAGTATCTCAGAAACGGCCGGCCTCCGGGCTTTCCACGGGCTTTCCACACACAACAGTGTCTAGGGTTTACAGAGAATGGTGCGACAAACAAAAAACATCCAGACAGCGGCAGTCCTGTGGGTGAAAACAACTTGTTCAATGAGAGGTGGAAGGAGAATGGCAAGAATTGTGCAAGCTAACAGGTGGGCCATAAACAGGCAAATAACTGCTCACTACAACAGTGGTGTGCAGAACAGTAAATTGGAATGCACAACTTGTCAGTACTTGTCACAGATGGGCTATTGCAGCAGACGACCACACTGGGTTCCACTCCTATCAGCTAAAAACAAGAAGAAGTGCTCCAGTGGGCACGCGATCACCAACACTGGACAATTGAGGAGTGGAAAAACATTGCCTGGTCCGATGAATCCCAGTTCCTGTTGTGCCATGCTGATGGCAGAGTCAGGATTTGGCATAAGCAGCATGAGTCCATGGCCCCGTCCTTTCTGGTGTCAACGGTACAGGCTGGTGGCAGTGGTTTAATGGTGTGGGGAATATTTTCCTGGCACACGTTAGTTCCCTTGATACCAATTGAGCAGCGTTTCCATTCCCCAAATAATTCAGGGTGTTCTGGAGGCAAAGGGAGGTCCGACCCGGTACGAGATGGGTATACCTAATAAACTGGCCACTGAGTGTATCTCCACATACTAGTTGAAATAGTTTATATTTTAAACGAATTTTCACATTTTAAAACCAAACACATGCAAGTCAAATTTGGGAACTATGGGCCTCCCGGGTGGCGCAGTGGTTAAGGGCGCTGTACTGCAGGGCTAGCTGTGGGGCAACGCACAATTGGCCTAGCGTGGTTAGGGAGGGTTTGGCCGGTAGGGAAATCCTTGTCTCATCGCGCACCAGCGACTCCTGTGGCAGTGCGCGCTAACCAAGGTTGCCAGGTGCATGGTGTTTCCTCCAACACATTGGTGCGGCCGGCTTCCGGGTTGGATGGCGCTGTGTTAAGAAGCAGTGCGGCTTGGTTGGGTTGTGTATTGGAGGACGCATGACTTTCAACCTTCGTCTCTCCCGAGCCCGTACGGGAGTTGTAGCGATGAGACAAGATAGTAGCTACTAAAACAATTGGATACCACGAAATTGGGGAGAAAAAGGGGTAAAAATTCAACAACAAAAAAAACACACTTTTTTTGGGGGGGGGCGAACTATACCCATGTAGATTTTACCCATGTCAAATTTACAAATGTAAAAATGGCTACAGTAGGCACTCCATACATTTTTCCACCCACTTCATTCCCTGGGATGTTGCATTAAGACAAGATGCTGGTCTGTCACATTGTGTCATGTGACAAAACAGATAACACAGAGAGAGACGGAATACACAGAGAGAGACGGAATACACAGAGCGAGACGGAATACACAGAGCGAGACGGAATACACAGAGCGAGACGGAATACACAGAGCGAGACGGAATACACAGAGAGAGACGGAATACACAGAGAGAGACAGAATACACAGAGAGAGACAGAATACACAGAGAGAGACATAATACACAGAGAACGACAATACAGAGAGAGAGCGACAGAATACACAGAGAGAGACAGGGGAGAGTAACTGTTCAATCCTGAGACAAGCAGAGAGAGATGATGAGAGAAAGGGAGAGAGAGTGGGAGAGAGAGAGAGATAGAGGATTCTACATTGGCAAGAATGACGTGGCATTGCGAGGGGAGCTGTGTGTGTATATGATAGTGAGAGTGTGAGAATGAGAAGAAGGTATTCTAAAGATACCTGTGCTGTCGCTGTCTCTCCCTCCTCCCTAATGGTGCATCTCTCCCTCCTCTGGCTGATTCCACACGCTCTAGCTGTCTCTGACTCCGCTCGCTTCTTCATCTGCTAAAAATAGCCTCTTCGTGCGGGAAATAGAATCAGAGTTTCTAAAAATAGGTTTTCAGGTGGAAAGGGTTCCCTCTCTCTCTCTCTCTCTCTCTCTCTCTCTCTGTCTCCCTCTGCATCGATGAGACCAGATTCTTCCCTCCATTCATTCATATTTATGGCGGGTTTCTATTTGAAGCAGATGTCAGGTTAAATTTAGTCTCCATAAACAAATCTCTGCCCCTGTCATTCCCTCGATGCCACTTACAGAGCTTTTCCCTCGGAAGCCCGGCTCAAAGTCTTCTGAGTGGGCCTTCTGACTTAATCATCAGGTTGGACTTTGTTTACCTTTGACTTGAGTAGTACACAGTGACAGTGTACCACTGTCAACTTGCCTAGTTGTTTAGTGGAAACCATGCTCTACGAGAGTACACAGTGTTTCCTTAGCGCACTGCCAAGCTAATGATCTTGTTCGATAAGTATTGAAAGTTAAAAAAAACTATTTTGGAAATGTTAAAGCGATATGTTGAGATGAGAATTGATTGCCATTACACTTGACGCAGTGGAAGTGCTGCATGGGCCAATTTTGGCCATATCAACAAACATGACTGAAATCTTAGAACTTAGTTCTGGCTATCTATGAATAACCATTTTTGGTTCCATGTAGGACTCTTTTCACAGAGGATTCTACATGGAACCCAAAATAGTTTTACCTGGACCCAAAAAGGAGTCTTCTACCGGGACATCCGAAAAACCTTTTTGGAGCGCTTTTTTTCAAAGAGTGTGTAGTGATACGGAGGCATGACAATTGCTGTGTGACAACAAATACTGCTGGACACATGCAATCATTTGTGTGTTTGTATGCAAGTCTTACACGTACAACCTCAGGCTTCTACATGGAGGTGTGACACCATAATGAAATGCTGAATATATCAGATGTGTATTTGTTTGGTGTTCAGGGTCAAGTTCAGAGCAGAGGATGCTCCCCTACAGCACCACTATGGCTCTTTGTGCTTCTGAACTTGACCCTGAACCCATGCTCACCAGTCACACCCTCAGGAAGTGTGAATAGAAATGAAAAGTAAGGATAGGGAAACAGTCCAGAATAACCCTGGTGAGTGGGGGTTCAACACTATATGGGCATAGTGAGTGATCTGAGAGCTGTAGTATTATGTTGAGAGACTGTTTTTTCTTCTTCTTGGGCTTTGCTGAAATCACAAGTCTCGAATGAACTCAATCGAGTTCCCTAGAACAACGGAGAGGTGGTAGTAAAAACAGCTATTGATATTCTCATGATAGGCCTTCACATTGAAGAAGATTGTGTGATACTGCAGTAGTGCAAAACACACATTTCCCCACTAGGAATCAATACCATGCACTCAGTGGCCAGTTTATTCAGTACACATCCCGTTTACTAAAATGTATCACTCCCACAGACAGTGAGTCACGTGGCCATGGCTTGCTATATAAAGCAGGAGGACAGGCATCAAGGCATTCAGTTACTGTTTGATTGAACGTTAGAATGGGCAAAACAAGTGACCTAAGCGACTGAGTGTGGTATGATCGTTGGCGCCCTGCATGCCGGATCCAGTATCTCAGAAAGGCTTCTGCCGAAGTCGAAGCCTCTCTTTGTTCGGGCGGTGCTCGGCGGTCGACGTCACCGGTCTTCTAGCCATCATTAATCCATTTTTCATTTTCCGTTGGTTTTGTCTTGTCTTCCTACACACCTGGTTTCAATCCCATTCATTACCTGTTGCGTATTTAATCCTCTGTTTCCCCTCATGTCTTTGTCAGAGATTGTTTGTTATTCAGTGTTGTGTTGTTTGTATTGGTGCGCTACAGGTCCTTGTACCCACTTTGTTTTATTGTTACATTTAGTGTTGGAGTCATGTTTCGTTTACTGTTATTGAATAACTCCATTACATTCGGTTGGATTCTCCTGCGCCTGACTTCCCTGCCACCTATACACACGACTATGACAATCTCTGACCAAAAAATAAAGTCGGCAGGAGAAGGTACCCTGGCCATGGAGGTGGAGGAGCACGTCATGGAACATATGGAGATGATTGACAATCTGAGCGCCGCCATGGATCGCGTTGTCACAAACAGGCAAATAACTGTGCAGTACAACAATGGTATGCAGAACAACATCTCGGAATGCACAACTCATCGATCCTTGTCACAGATGGGCTATTGCAGCAGATTACCACACCCTGTTCCACTCCTATCAGCTAAAAACAACAATAAGCATCTCTAGTGGGCAGGCGATCACCAACACTGGACAATTGAGGAGTGGAAAAACATCCGACGATTCCCCGTTTCTGTTGTATCATTCTGATGGCAGAGTGAGGATTTAGCGTAAGCAGCATAAGTCCATGGACCCATCCTACCTGGTGTCAACGGTACAGGCTGGTGGCGGTAGTGTACCGCCGTCCAATCTGCAGCCACCTCGTGATGCCATTGCGTCAGCATGGACCAACATCCATGTGGAATGTCTCCGACTTGTAGAATCCATGCCCCGAATAACTCATACAAGGGGGGGTCCGACCCGGTACTAGATGGGTGTACCTAATAAACTGTCTGAGTGTATAGTCAGTCATTCATTCTCGTCTAGAATTGAAGCAAGATACTGTGCAATCCAAGAGCTTTTGTGTTTAGAAAGGCAGTAGGCTGAGGGCCAGACAGACAGACATAAAGGCAGACCCGCAGGAGAAAATATACTGTTTCTCTGAAACACACCTGATTCTCCTCTGTTCAAAAGTCCACATTCCAGGTGAAACGTTTCATGAAAGAAAAGGAGGTGTGTTACTTAACGAGCAGCTTGGTAAGTGAGCGTGATTGATGTCAGGCTGTCAGTAGGTTGGTCACCTGACACCCCGCCTGCGTCACTGCATGTCACAGCTGCATCAATTCCAGCTGGGGAACATTTGAGCACAGGAGCACCCTGCCTGCACTGTGGAAGGTCTAGCTCGTCCCTCTGAGGCACAGTATTATATGAGAGGCAGAGGTGGCCTGTCATCCTACTACTCCTCATCTGACTCCTCATACATCATACTCATCCACAGAACTTTCCAGACATACACCATTACACCAGACCGTACAGTTAGGTACACCAGACCGGCTGGTCAGCACCGTACAGTTAGGTACACCAGACCGGCTGGTCAGCACCGTACAGTTAGGTACACCAGACCGGTTGGTCAGCACCGTACAGTTAGGTACACCAGACCGGCTGGTCAGCACCGTACAGTTAGTTATACCAGACCGGCTGATCAGCACCGTACAGTTAGTTACACCAGACCGGCTGGTCAGCACCATACAATTAGTTATACCAGACCGGCTGGTCAGCACCGTACAGTTAGTTATACCAGACCGGCTGGTCAGCACCGTACAGTTAGTTACACCAGACCGGCTGGTCAGCACCATACCATTTTCTATGTCAATATCTGGTAAACAGAAGGCTGTAAATTAAAGCCGAACCCAGTGTCTCCCTTTTTTTAAATGAGAAGTGTTGACTCTGACAAAGGTTCGTAAACAGAAATTGTGGAAAGATTGCATTGTCTTGTTATTAACTCCATTGCACCTGCAAGGGTACTAAAGAGCGACACTGCCAATACACCAACAAAAATAGCGAGCAACAGAGTTGTACACAGGATTGACGGCATCATCACTTGTAAGGCCAAGACAAAATAATTAGATATGGCATTAGATGTTAGGCCGCAGGCAGGGTGAGGAGAGGAGGTAACGAGGGGTACTGAGGTGAAACTATAGGCTCGTTGGGTTAGGACACTCCCTGGCTGCTGAGGTTGAATGATAGGTCTACTGGGACACAGTTCCTGGTTCAGCCTGTCCGCTGTGAGTGTGCTGCCTAGTCTTTATTGTTCCTAATCAGACATTCGAGAGGTTGTGACCCTCGCATGGGGAATGGGTTTGGGCCAGGAGAGTCTAAGTATAGGCTCAGAGAACATACTCAGTTCACTGATTATTTATTTAATGGACTATACATGAGTGGCGTATCGGTCTAAGGCACTGCAACTCAGTGCTAGAGGTGTCACTACAGACCCTGGTTTGATTCCAGGCTGTATCACAACCGGCCGTGTTTGGGAGTCCCATAGGGCGGCGCATAATTGGCCCGGCGTCGTCCGGGTTTGGCCGGAGTAGGCCGTCATTGTAAATAAGAATTTGTTCTTAACTGACTTGCCTAGTTAAATAAAAATAAATAAAAAAACTGCTTATAAACATTATTACATAGTTTGTTTACTAGTAAGTCAAGTAAAAACATGTATTAGGCCTGTTCCTGATTTTGTAAATATTAATTAGTACATAAACATGTAATGGTGAATAATTACTAAGAATTCATTAATGGCTAATAAACGATTTAATAATGGTTTATGAGCAATTTACCCTCAAATAAAGACCTATCACGTATTTGTTCATTTGATTTGGCACGTCTTATTGCAGGAGCAGCCAAGAGGAGAGGCAGCCAAAAAATATGAAAAATCACAATCTGGGTCTGTATAATCAGCACTTGTGCATTTTGGCTCACCCTTTGAATGGTTCGCATAAATGTCTGTCTGCACTCACTTTCACTCTGTTTATATTACTTTACTGGGCGGCTATATACTGTACGTTCCTTGTATTGTTGCTAATGTCCATGCACCATAGTCTTAGTGTGGGTACACAACGTTCTAGAGCTCATTAACTGAATCTAACTCAAATTAAATCAAATTGGGCATGCCAAGGACCAGAGCATTAACCACAGAGCAAGACATTACAGGACTTCCCACTAAGATACAGTGAATCACAGGCACAAAAAAAATGTCCCATCTCCAAAGACAGCTAATTAATTGTAGTGTTTGGGTTATACACACGCACACACACAGGCACACACTCCTTGCTGCACAATACATCCGTATGACTCTATAAACACATGTTCCTAGATGGGTAAATCCACGGCTGTGCTGGGTCATGTTATGGGGATGCGATGAGCACAGATGATGTGTACTCCAAGTTCTCTCTGATTGTTTTAATCACCGTCTCCAAGCACAAGCCTTTTACTTCTGACCAAATACAGGCCCAGCCTAACCGACGCCATAACACATAAATATGTCATGACGTACATAAATAAGATACTAATACTGATTAAAACAAAAAGAGGCCCACGTAAACAAAGTACATAAGCACAATTCTGTTCTCACGTACGCTTCTAGCATAACAGTGTATTGTGAAGAGGACGTTTGCTTCGGTAGGGCTGAAGCGAGTTGAGAACCTCAGAGCCATAATTCACAAAAGAGCAGCCTAACTACAAAACAGAGTAGTTAGGCAGGGGAAATTAGTCTCGGGGTCGGCTAGTACAGTGTGTGTTTCAGGGTTGAGGTGAAGGGAAGAGGAGGCGGTCTGGAATTAAACTCGGATGACTGGTGTGAGGAAAAGTAGCAGAGGAAACACAGTTGGGATAGAGGTATTATTACTGTAAACATCTTCGGCGTTAACACATGTAGCATTACGTTATGTGGCATTAGCAACAAATGTACACGGAAACGATTAGCATATGCGCTAATGATCTAGTATTTGCTATGGCCTCACATTCACGGTTTCTCAGGAGCGGCTGTAAAAGCGTTTCACATCTTCTTGAATCTGTAGATCTCCTTAGTGGACAGTTAAGTCCGGGGGTATTAGGAAAGCATCCACTCTGGGGAGTCAAGAGAGTAATTCAATCATGACAGAACTCTCAGTGAGCCTGTAACAAATTACCCAGGTGCACACCATAGGAGTGCAACCCAATACCACCAAGACCTCAGTCTGTGAATAGATAGATGGATGCCTGTGAGGATCTCCAAGACCCACCATTACTAACCTACTCAGAGGTGATTTAAAAAAAGCTTGGAAGTTCCTCTAGACACATTTATATAAACGAGTCCTCTCTTGGCTGTTAACCGGCACTTCCCTTGCCAGAGGAATGAGAGCTGTATTCTGTGGAAGAGGCTTGATTACTTTATAATCTGTGAAAGTGAGGTGTTTCATATGCCAACTAATGGCTTGAATTATTTTATCAAGAGTGCATTGATGTAACATTCCATGGAATTAAGCAACTGTCGACCTATGGCGCCAAAGCAATATTTAAGTCTAATCTAATCTTTCACTTTTTCTTAGAAAGTGTTTCTATTTTCTGACAAAAACAATTGCTGTCTGCATTTGGCCTCAAAAAAATCAGAACGAGCTCAGGATTCATATTATCTAAATTTGACATATCAAGCATTAAGATCTTTTCCACTCACTTTAAGTTAAGTAGGACGAGGTAGTTAATTTCTTTCTACTCTGTGTTCCAGGAAGTATAGTGTAGAATACTGGAGATCATGACAAAAGCAACCTCAATTACCTCATTCACTTACCACTAGCCAAAACTGTCTGTGCACCAAAACCCTTTACTCACATGAAATTACTCACATGAAACCAAGACAGACCAGACACAAAAACCTCATACTTGTGTGCTTTCAATGTCTCATTTAGAAATAATCCTAAGACTCCATTGAATTAGTCAACTCCCCCTTGTGCCATAACTTGCATAAATGTCATTGCCACTTTATATTTTTATTTGACCTTTTATGGAGAGTGTTGGGGGAAATGAAATTAAAGGGCCTTCGACAGACAGCTGGATCTGAACAGTTGAGGAAACAGAGGTGGGACAGCATAGCTAAAACAGATTTAATAAACAAATGCACTCCCTCAACTGTTTTTTCACATTCAATTTAAAGTGAGGATACACTGTGACCACTCTAGTCTGCCTCCCTCAAGCATATTACAGCAGCTGTTAATACGATTTTAAAGGGCAATGGTTTTTCAATTAATAGAGTGAGATTGATCCATGTATCAAACATAGGATGTTCACAGCGCATGACAGTTAATCACTATGATTCACTCTGGAATCTTCTATAAAACAGGTGGTACATTTACAGTGCCAGTGAGGTTCTACGTATAACCCCAAAAGATCCCCTGTCAGCTGAAGTACGCAATCACAGCTCCCCCAAGAAAAAACTGGTGTTATGGAGGGAAGCAGATGTGCCCAACACTTACATTGAACAAAAATATAAACGCGACATGTAAATTGTTGGTCCCATGTTTCCTGAGCTGAAATAAAAGATCCCAGAAATGTTCCATACAGAGCTGTTGCCAGATAATTGAATGTTAATTTCTCTACCATAAGCCGCCTCCAACCTCATTTTAGAGAATTTGGCAGTACGTTCAACCGGCCTCACAGCCGCAGACCACGTGTGACCACATCAGCCCAGGACCTCCACATCCGGCTTCTTCATCTGCGGGATCGTCTGAAACCAGCCACCCGGACAGCTGATGAAACTGTGAATTTCTGCACAAACTGCAGACCTTCTGCACAAACTGTCCAAAACCATCTCAGGGAAGCTCATCTGCATGCTTGTCGTCCTCACAAGGGTCTTGATCTGACTGCAATTCAGTGTCGTAACTGACTTCAGTGGGAAAATGCTAACCTTCGATGGCCACTGGCACGCTGGAGAAGTGTGCTCTTCACAAATTAATCACGGTTTCAACTGTACCGGGCAGATGGCAGACATCATGTATGGTGTCATGTGAGCGAGCAGTTTGCTGATGTCAACATTGTGAACAGAGTGCCCCATGGTGGCGATGGGCTTAAGGTATGTGCAGGGATAAGTTACAGAAAACGAACACAATTGCAATTTATCGAGGGCAATTTGAATGCTCAGAGATTCCACAACGAGATCCCGAGGCCCATTGTCGTGCCATTCATCCGCCACCATCACCTCATGTTTCAGCATAATCATTTAAGGTATCTTTGACCAACAGATGCATATCTGTATTCCCAGTCATGTGAAATCCATAGATTAGGGCCTAATGAATTTATTTCAATTGACTGAATTCCTTATGAACTGTAACCCAGTAAAAATAAATAGTTGCATTTGCGTTTATATTTTTGTTCAGTGTAAATATGTCCTACCTACTCGGGACTCGCCTAATCATAACATCATATGTAACATAAAATATAGCATAACATGACATATAGCGGGAAAAACAATATGAATCTAATTTCTGTGCAGTAAAGTGGAATGTCTCTACTGTAAATCATAGATAGCTGAATCGTAACATGCCGCCGGTAGGGTGCGAGACCGGTGTTTGATGCCAGACTAATTTGTATCCATCCTCCCCATACAATTCCACCCCTCATAAACCTATCTGTTTATATCTGAAGGTGCACCCATGCAGACAATATACAGTATATCACAACAGTGAGTACACCCATCACATTTTTGTAAATATTTGAGTATGTCTTTTCATGTGACAACACTGAAGAAATGACACTTTGCTACAATGTAAAGTAGTGAGTGTACAGCTTGTATAACAGTGTAAATTTGCTGTCCCCTCAAAATAACTCAACACACAGCCATTACACTGTTATACAAGCTGTACACTCACTACTTTACATTGTAGCAAAGTGTCATTTCTTCAGTGTTGTCACATGAAAAGATATACTCAAATATTTACAAAAATGTGAGGGGTGTACTCACTGTTGTGATATACTGTATATGAGAGAGGGCCTAACCTTGCCTGACGACTCAAACTTTATTTTTCCACTGCTCTATGTTCACTACAGACTTCAGTCTGAGCCTGCCATAGTTGAAGTCATTTGTGGTGACGTCAAAATGAGGGGTGTTGTACAAAACAAAGTCATCAGCAATTGAATCATCTCTAACCAGAGTATCAAAGCCAAATACGAATTTACGTAATGCTGCTTTACCCACGTGTGTTCGGGCTCTGGCCCAACTCATCGGTTGCTAGACCAATTAGAACGGTTAGAATGTGTTCGCGTTCTAAAAATCATTGGGGAGGTACTCAGATCCAGACTTATTGTGGAGAAGAAACTAACGTCCATGGAAGTGACGTAGCATTTGGCCGGAGCAAGTAGTCTGGGTAGCCAGGCAAGGCCTGACTGTAGTGTGAACCCCTATATCTCCAGCTGGTAGTTTAATAACCGCGTCAACGTCTCTTACATTTTATTCTGAGAATAGATATCCCCGCGGGAGAGGAGGAGAGCGGGGGAACACTCCATGTAAAGGGTAAAGCTCTTGGTGATTGGACATAGGCACTCCTACAGATGATGAGGGATTAGATTACCAGTTAGACATTTGATGGATTGTCATTTTGCTTACTTAAGACAGCTGAAGATCAGGGAAAAATAACACAAAGTTCCTAAATCATTTTCTCCTAGGTTATCCAACAGAAAATTGATTTTAAAGCAAGTCCATGTGCACAAATAACAACATACAGAAAGCCACTTTTAAAGCCCTAGTCCTCCAGAGCAGACAGCACACAAATGGGTGGTGAACAAGCAGCCCAAGGAGACTGGTTACAACAACAACAAGGAGCTTCTTTATTTGGGTTGTGTTGTCGATTGCCCTCAAACCACTGGTGATGGAGCACCAGACCAGCTGTTAGCCTCTCACAGTCAGGGGGGCCATTTTGCTCTCTGGGGACTAAGGATGGGTTGAGGAGTTAATCAGAAGCTCACAGGAGTCCCCTTGTTCTAGAACCCCCACCAGTTGCCCAACCCTTGTTCAAGAACTCACATCCAGTGTTTCTCTTATGATTTTTTTTCAGCAGCGGGTACCGTAGTGTGGTAGTGTGGTAGTAGTGTGGTAGTGGGTGTTGCCAATAGCACGGTCTCCAGCCTAAACATTTTGAGCCACTCCTCTTAGCTGTTGCTGTTTTATTGCTAATTTCCTGCAATTCTAGACATTTTGCCATGTGACAGAGCAAAAATGTTACAGTTTTAAAGCTAGTTTCCTGCAATTCGACACATTTTGTCATGGGGCAAGAGGGAAAAAAACGTTTTAAACCTAATGTCCTGCAATTCTACACATTTTGCCTCGGCGCTGAGAGAAAATGTGTAGTTTAAAAGCACATTTTCTGCCAGTCTACACATTTTGCCATGGCTTATCCCATGTTCTTATGCTATCTGAATGACTCAAACATCATAACAAAATCAATGGATGCACCGTGCCGTGACATTTTAACATGTTTGATTCTCCCTGACTATCTGGTTTTTATTCTGGTGGTTGTTAGTTCTCAAAGATGATCTCATTTAAAAATATATATAGCTGCTTTTCTACAACAAATATATATAGATCATTTGACATCATATATTCTTGGAAGTGGCGGCCACGATTTAGCAATTGAGGCCTGCCGATGCTAAATTAATATAGGGGAAACACTGCCCATCAGTGGCCGATTTCATGGTGATACAGCACAGGAGGGTGGTTGGAAAAAGCTCTGGTACAGTACAAGTGTGATTGATTTTTCCAATAAACTGTTTGCCTAAGCCATTCAACTGAATCAAATATACAATTACTTTTATTCCAACATTTTGCAGAGTTGTTGGTTATTGTTCAGGCAAATCCTACATAATTTTTGGAACAAAATAAATATATTCTCTATTTCCAAATGCTGAGGGGAAAACAATCCAAGTCATATTGTTCATGAAATACCGGAGGCTAGTGATTTCCCTCTAATTCCCATACTCCCAAATGTTCTACTTTAAATCCAGTTAACATAGAGCATGCAGGAGAACAGGGACAGAGGAATGAAATGCAAAAATGTCTACCTCAGCGTCCTCCCTAATAACCTCTCCACTGGCATTGAGGATTATAGTGTATGTGATGTACAAATCTCCAACTTCTTGAGCTTTGTGAGAAGATTAATTGGAATTGAGGGAGAGCTTTGTTGTGTGTGTGTGTGTGTGTGTGTGTGTGTGAGAGAGAGAGAGAGAGAGAGAGATAGACTTGTTCTCCCACAGTCCACACATTCTAACTGATAGTGGAGGGGAGAAGCTTGGAGACGCTTCTAAGGTGCTGTTTATTTAGATGATTTCTGGATCACTGAATTGCCTCACTGGCTCTCTATCTCAAGGCGTTTGTATGTAGGAGGCCATCCTTGAAGTGATATGGCTGTAGGCTACGGTATGCGTTTCTGAATGAACTAATACGTTTACCTCATAATGGAGGATACTATATAATAATGTAGCTGAGAGGCACGCTGGAAAATGTGGGAGGAAACGTTAAATTACACAGCAAACATTTAACAAGAGCAAAAGTGAGCTTAGTTGGCGTCATCTCAACAACCATTATCATAGCTTTCTTTTGAGTCATCGTAGCAATTTTAATGACACTACTCCAACGATGCTGCATTCTACAATAGCATGCAAACGGCAAGGCAACATTTAGATTTGTACAGCATATTACCGCCTGCTTTTTTGTTTGATGTCTATAGGCCTGTTGACGGAACAGGGCGATCCACAGATATTCCCGTTCTGCACTTGGAAAGAGCGATCTGCAGAAAAATAGAATCCACAGTTTGTTGGCCCACTCATTTTCACCTTCCTTTTCTCTCTTGCTCTTCGTGCCTCTTCTCAGGTTGGCATCCCTGTACAACCCAGGGTCCGTTTTTTTTCTGTCAGAAGGCCAGCTCTTCTGGATTCACCTTCGGTTCTCATTGTCTCTTAGGCAGAAGCTCCAGGCTCCAAAACATGGGGAAATGATAGAAATATGCATTTGATCTGTTCTTCAAGCATCAAGATAAAAAACATACATTATAGTTAATTTCTTCAGCATTGGTGTGAAACATCAATGAAGACAGCAGATAGATGAGTTCTTGAAAAGAAGCAGAAAACCGCACTCTGTCTGGTGTCCATTGCATTCTGTTTGTTCTCAGTGGCTCTCTGTCTCCATACATCTGTCCGTGGTTCAGGTTTCTTGAGGTTCACAAACAAAACACCGTTACCTGTTTCCCTCTGGTTGTTAGAACTCCACCTCAGCACTGACTCCTGTCATTGTGTAGTCCTACAGCAATGCAAGCTGGGGCTCCTGTGTACCAGCCTGCCACTCTGACCCTATGCTTCCTGTATAAGAGAGCGAGGGTGAGTGTCTCTCTGTGCGTGCGTGTGTGTGCGTGTGTGTGTGTGTGTGTGTGTGTGTGTGTGTGTGCTAGACTAGAGCAAGTTTCACTGTGAGGTCACAGCTAAGAAAGGGGGCGTGGCCCCAAGCAAAGGGGGCGTGGCCCCACGCAGCATGGTTCCATGCTGTCTGACATATTAACCCTTCGTCACACTTCCACGGGACTGGAAAGCTTCTGGTGCTGCAACCAAGCAGTATGGGTTAGTTTAGCTCCTAATTCATAAAGATGGTAATATGAACAACATACCGTGCAGATAAAATCTGAGGACAATATTCCTTGATATTCTCCTATTGGGCATAGTGAACATATCTTTTCCCGATATAGCGGAGGGTTTGGTGAAGTGGGGAAGGATGGTTGTTTCCTGGTTGCCCAAAGGACAGGTAGCGATTTATTTCAGGAGGCGAGTATGATGATGGGGTTAGTAAGTACCTTCTGGGGTACAGGTCTTATGGTTTAGACTCAGACTTCCTCCCACATATCCCTTGTGTATTAGGCTTGCCTATGTAGTGGCCAAGGTCAGAAATGGCGAGAGGAAATGTATTTCTAAGGACAAAACAATTTAAATGTAAATATGAAACCATACTGACTGACCCATTCTATTTTTTTATCTGAGAATTTACAGCTGGAAGTATTTGACAAGAGATCAGATATGAGCCCTAAAGTCCAATTCTATGAATGTGATTCAGATCTAAAACACAGAAATGGATGGAATCAAACAGATATAAAAGCCACAAATAATGGAGCACAATTAAACATCGCATTGTCTTCAGAGATAACAAAAAACACAACTTGGAATAATGGGAAATCAGATATGTAAAATTAAAAAGAATATATTATCTATACAGCCGAAGGGTGTTGATATCCTGTCAACAGTTCTAATAGGAACCGGGCATTTCTCAACAGGAAACAGGCCCATAGATACAGTGCCTTCAGAAAGTATCCATACCCCTTGACCTGTTCCACATTTTGTTGTGTTACAATCTGAATTCAAAATTGATTAAAAAAAAATGTATTCTCACCCATCTCCACACAATACTCCATAATGACAGTGAAAACATGTTTTTAGAAATGTTTTAAAATGAACTGAAAATGAAATACAGAAATATCTCATTTACATAAGTATTCACACTCCTGAGTCGATACAGGTTAGAATCACCTTTGGCAGTGATTACAGCTGTGAGTCTTTCTGGGTTAGTCAGAGAGCTTTGAACTCCTGAACTGTACAATATTTTCACATTATTCTTGTTTAAACTCTTCAAGCTCTGTCAAATTGGTTGTTGATCATTGCTAGACAGCCAGTTTCAAGAGTTGTCATAGATTTTCAAGACAATTTTAGTCCAAACTGTAACTAGGACAATCAGGAACATTCCATGTTGTCTTGGTAAGCAACACCAGTGATTATAAAACATAATTCCACTTTGCCATTATGGGGTATAATGTGTAGGCCAGCGACACACAATCTCAATTTACTCCATTTTAAATTCAGGCTCTAAGACAACAAAATGTGGAAAAAGTCAAGGGATATGAATACTTTCTGAAGGCACTGTACATAACAATCCAGGCGGTCTATTATTGGCATATTAATGGACAACAACAAAAAAGTGAATGCCCATGTGATATGTACCAGATGGTCTTTTCACAGAGTAATATTCTATAAATGAAAAATATATAGATATCTGGACTTATTTCACCACAGAACAAAAATCATGTAATCAAAAATACATTATTTCTGACCTTTTCTTGTGGTGTGAATACACACTGGACAGGTCAAAGACCTTATTTCTGACCTCTTCTAGAGGTGTGAATACACACTGGCTCCTGTCCTCTCCTCCTCTCCATACTTTGTGTTTTAAATGGGTCCGAGCTATCTGGGATCCTTGGGACATCCCTACCCCGTTGAAGTTGAAATGTAAAATGGTTAAGGTTAGGGTAAGTAAAAGGGTAGGGATTAAGGTTAAGGTTATGATTTAGGGTAGTGACGTCGTCCCAAGGATTCCAGATAGCACTGACCATTATAAAGGGCCTGGGGAGAACTCTGAGGAAAGCCAGACTCCAGTGTTTAGGTCTGGTCAACGTCTTCCCATTTTTTCCTGAGACAATGGTTCTAAAATAGAATATTGGACCCGAAACAGATTATCACAGATTCTGGGTTGCTGGGTTAAAATGTCACTATGTCGTTGTACCAGTGGTGGCTAGTGGCACTTTAAATGGGGAGGACAGGCTCCTAGAAATGGCTGTTATGGTATAAACCACATCAAACACATGGTTCCCCGTGTGTTTGATACCAATCCATTCACTCCATTCCATTCATTATTACGAGCCAGGCTCCCCTAACCAGCCTCCTCTGCTTTGTAGGTGACTGTGTATGTGTACACATGTGTGCTTCCTGCTTACACTAGTCCTGCATGTGCTACGTGCACAGACTATGTTGACTACAATCCCGGTCTAGATCAAAGTCTTACTATTATTGACAAGCTCTGATAAGCTGAGCCAGAGTACAGAAGGCTTCCATCAAGTTGTGCAATAAGTGTCACATATTGTGATTGACTTGTTCTCCCTTGTCATTCTAACATTGTCAAATCTTTATTTATCTACTTCCCCAGAGTCAGATGAACTCGTGGATGAAAATGGTATGTCTCTGAGTCCAGTTTCGTGAACCAATGCTAAATAGCGTTAGCGCAATGACTTCCTTAACATTATTCTCCTAACCTGCTGCGTAAGTTCTCCTAACCTGCTGCGTAAGTTCTCCTAACCTGTTACGAAAAGTCAAATCTGACAAAAGCTGTATTATTTCTAGTGAAAACCCTAACCTAGGGAACGAAACAGTTGGCCCGCATGATCCAGACTTAATGGTGATGTGTCTGTCTGTGGCCACCGCAACACCGGCTACCTGGGCCAACAACATCCCCATACATCAAAACTAATGGACCTCAAGTTGGAAAGTGATTTTGGTGCCATGCAGAGGCGTTCATTAACATGAACAGCCAAAGGAAACATTGAGACAAATCGCACTATGCTAGATAAAATTACCACCAGAGAAACAGAGAACGTTTTATCACAATACTCATTATGTCATTGATGATGTGGCAAGTGACAATTAGCATTTTGAAAGTTCTATATCTTGAAAACGTGATTGCTGACATGCAAAACGTTTGGGACTATATCAACAGTGGAATAATGAAACAAACACCAAAAGATAGTTTCTGAGTGGATTATTCCTTTGACACAAAAAGCCAAACCAGTTGTCACCCAACTAGGAACAAATTGGCTTGAATCTGATGCTTGCCAAAACCTATATTTAACTATGGCTCAGGGAGGTCAAACGACATGTTACGGCATGTAGTGTAGTTGGGTATCAGCGTGTCGCCGTATGAATCATAAACTGCCATCTGTCAGTGATAAGGGGTCTCAGAATGGTCTGAGGACTTGTCTGGCTACATGACCTAATCCACCCTGGTCTGTAGCCCTCCTCTAGGTAACTATCTGGGGGATAACTAAGCCCAGGCATGCACAGTCACAGTCCCCATATCCCTGTATCACCTCTGGAGCACAGCCAGGCAGGCTAATGCACTGAGATCACACCCTGGCTTGGCTTGGTGTGTGGGGGTCATGTGGGCTGTGTGTGTAAGAGGCTGGTGAGGGTAGGACCATGTGTTTAATACCATTCCATTTATTCCATTCTAGCCATTTCTATAAGCCTGACCATCACTTTATTGGTCAATTGCACACAAGGTCCAATTACAATTTGACTTCCTCTTTTAACCCAACCCCCCCAAAAGACACCCGGGAAGCTGTTGTTGTGGGTGTTAAGTGCCTTGCTCAAGGGCACAACAGCAGGCAATGGCATCTAGGATTTTGATTCCAGCAACCGTCAGATGTTTCCCCATCGGACCCGGGAGTTGAACTGGCAGCAGCCTGTGGTATGTTGAGTATGTGGATGTTTTTAAAAGTGTGTGTTATGCGATGCTTCTGTGTTTGTGCATTTATTTGAAAGTGTGTGTGTGTGTGTTTCCAAGTTTGTGCATTTATATGCTTCCATTTTTGTACATTTTTGTGTGAGAGTGAGCGTGTAAGTGTGCTTGATAACTAAACGATTAATAATCCACCGTTTGATCCCAACCATTGTTCCTTTGCTCAGCCAATCTCCATGCAAAACCTAGACACTTCCTCCCTCTAGTGGTCACAACAGGGCCTGGTGCCCAGATACATTCACAACACCCACAACAACAAGCTCTTTCCATATGAGAACAGAACAGCTACAACTGAACGATCTGAATAGGTTGTATAACCAACCACGTTACAATCTCCGAAAACAATACAACTTGTTGCCTGTACACAACAATTCCTCAGTTAACACGGTGTAAATACAAACTGAAATGCACATGTATATAACATAAAGCATTTACACAAACTTCTTACAGACAGGCACAGACTGGGTCTGGTTTAATTGTGTTTCAATGGTGCGCTCTGGGTCTGGACAATAGCGAGGGGAATAGAGAGGTTGGAAGCGGCGGTTTAGCGCTGTGACAGCTAGTGTTGGGCCGGACCGGGCAGCAGCCGGGTGGATCGATGTGCTTTGGGGGGAAGTGATTGGGGAAATCAGCCATGCTGAAAATATGGAGCAGAGCAGTGACGCACACGGCCATTGCCCAGCCACAGCAGCAGCGCGTATCGACTATTCTGGGGAGGGGGTATTTTTAGGACCTGTGGACACTGACACTGTTGTCCTGTGATTGCGTTACCTCGCTTGACACTAGATACTGTATCTCTTATTATAACCCCTCCCTCGCTCTTTCTCTGTCTCCCCTTTTCTATCTCCCCTTATCTCTTTCTCTGTCTCCCCTTCTCTCCTTTTCTATCTCCCCTTCTCTCCTTTTCTATCTCCCCTTCTCTCTTTCTCTGTCTCCACTTCTCTCTTTCTCTATCTCCCCTTCTCTATTTCTCTATCTCCCCTTCTCTCTTTCTGTCTCCCCTTCTCTCTGTTTATATGTGGGTGTTTCTTTTAATAGCGCTCTCTGTGCTTTGACTATCAGTTCGCTTGCCACTCACTCACCCCTCACACCCACTATAGATAGATACAGTCCTTATTCATATCTTCGCTAAAAACTGGACACACACCCTTGTCATAACAGAGCAACCTATGTATTATTAGGATGCCAAACATTCCTTCCACACCCGATCTAATTACTGTCTATTCCATAGCACCTCGTCAATGTACATCAGTGTATTACTATAAGACTTTAATGGTATTAAACCGAAGTGAATCCCATCCATCTCTGGTAGCAGCTATTGTGATGGATACACATCTGGAATATAAGAGATTGCTTTGCCTTGCCTCTGGGTTGGGGGGGGTAGTTGTGTGTAGTGATGGGCATTTCGAGTCTTTTCGGTGAGACAGATCTTTTTGCTCTTTTCACATAAAAGAGATGTTAATTTGGCTACCAAATAGTTCTTCGTTCAGTAGTGCTTAAAAAAACATGAAAAATACTAATTTCTAATGTAAAGCCTAAAAAGTTGCCTACCATTATATCAGATCGTGAAATGAAAGTAATTATATAGGGTTCTATTTATTTTTTATTTTTACATATTGCAAAAATGAGTGTGGACCAGAATGAGGCTCTCTCCTCACTACCTGTTGTTCCTGCAGTGAGAAATTACCATATTCAGAGAATGTTTTAAGAACTTATTTGCAGATAATCATTGTCAGGGGCCCATAAAGCAGTAGCAGAAGTACACAAATCATGGAGCCAAATGAACAACTCAATCACAGATGCGATTTGGTTCCCAACATTCACCAGAAATAACCGTTCAAAAAGGGCAGAGAGAGGCTCCAGTGGCAGACAAAGCAATTAATAAACCAACCTATTATTAAGTCACCCAATCTAGCTCTTAACCCTGAACATGTTCTGTTAGCTATACATTACTGATTTACTATGAATAAAACATATTTTCATGACCAACCAGGGGCGCAACTTTCACTGAGGACGGGGGGACATTTTTATCCCCCCCAGTTTTATCATTGGAATGTGATACAAAACGAGGCAAGAGTTGTGCTTTAGGAGCATGCAGATGCCTCTGAGCGGTCAGGTAGGCTGTTTGGAGTGTTTATGAGACCAGATTTAGGACCACACTGAACACCACAGAGTGGGCTGACAGGCTGTGTGAAGGCAAAGCTTCTGGAAGGCTGGCTGGACCAGCATCGGAGAGTACGGCTGTGCTCTCTCACCGAGTTGTGAAAGTTAGCAGAACAGAAACTGGCTACTCTTTAGTTGACTGATGTAGCTGGCAAGGTAACTGCTGTTTAACTTAACAGAAAAAAACAAAACTAGTGTTTACTCGCAGTGCTGAGCTAGTAATGTAACTGACATGTAATGGTAGCTAATGTTTCATCCCCTCTCGATTGAGGTGAATGAATAAGCTACGTTAGTGAGTAGCTACCACAGCCAGGTCAGCTCTAGCCTCTAGTTATCTGTCAGATAGCGATATTAGGTGGCTATTATTACTATAATAGCCACCTCACAGTTGTTTGTATAGGAATGTTTTGTAGCCTTTGTTTTGTCACGTTTCAGAAGTAAATGAACTTGCCAAGCTTTCGCCAGTTGATTTACCACTAGACAGATAGCTGGCCAAACGTTGGCTTACATTAGCTATTATTTTTGCCTCAATCAAACTAAAGCTGAATCAAACAATGAAACACTCTCAGCCAAACAATTGAAGATTCTGACATTTTTTCAGTGCAATGTGAGTTGTATTAGTCAGTATGTCAATGTAACATTATTGATCTGTCAGTTTCCCTACCTAATTCCCTACTTTTCACACTGACACAGAAATAAACAGCTCTAAGGTTACAGAGGGCCACCATTGTTCCTGTTCCCAAGAAAGCTAATGTAACTGAGCTAAACGACTACCGCCCCGTAGCACTCACTTCCGTCATCATGAAGTGCTTTGAGAGACTAGTCAAGGACCATATCACCTCCACCCTACCTGACACCCTAGACCCACTCCAATTTGCTTACCGCCCAAATAGGTCCACAGACGATGCAATCTCAACCACACTGCACACTGCCCTAACCCATCTGGACAAGAGGAATACCTATGTGAGAATGCTGTTCATTGACTACAGCTCGGCATTCAACACCATAGTACCCTCCAAGCTCGTCATCAAGCTCGAGACCCTGGGTCTCGACCCCACCCTGTGCAACTGGGTACTAGACTTCCTGACGGGCCGCCCCCAGGTGGTGAGGGTAGGCAACAACATCTCCTCCCCGCTGATCCTCAACACTGGGGCCCCACAAGGGTGCGTTCTGAGCCCTCTCCTGTACTCCCTGTTCACCCACGACTGCGTGGCCACGCACGCCTCCAACTCAATCATCAAGTTTGCGGACGACACAACAGTGGTAGGCTTGATTACCAACAACGATGAGACGGCCTACAGGGAGGAGGTGAGGGCCCTCGGAGTGTGGTGTCAGGAAAATAACCTCACACTCAACGTCAACAAAACTAAGGAGATGATTGTGGACTTCAGGAAACAGCAGAGGGAACACCCCCCTATCCACATCGATGGAACAGTAGTGGAGAGGGTAGCAAGTTTTAAGTTCCTCGGCATATACATCACAGACAAACTGAATTGGTCCACTCACACAGACAGCATTGTGAAGAAGGCGCAGCAGCGCCTCTTCAACCTCAGGAGGCTGAAGAAATTTGGCTTGTCACCAAAAGCACTCACAAACTTCTACAGATGCACAATCGAGAGCATCCTGGCGGGCTGTATCACCGCCTGGTACGGCAACTGCTCCGCCCTCAACCGTAAGGCTCTCCAGAGGGTAGTGAGGTCTGCACAACGCATCACCGGGGGCAAACTACCTGCCCTCCAGGACACCTACACCACCCGATGTCACAGGAAGGCCATAAAGATCATCAAGGACATCAACCACCCGAGCCACTGCCTGTTCACCCCGCTATCATCCAGAAGGCGAGGTCAGTACAGGTGCATCAAAGCTGGGACCGAGAGACTGAAAAACAGCTTCTATCTCAAGGCCATCAGACTGTTAAACAGCCACCACTAACATTGAGTGGCTGCTGCCAACACACTGACACTGACTCAACTCCAGCCACTTTAATAATGGGAATTGATGGGAAATGATGTAAATATATCACTAGCCACTTTAAACAATGCTACCTTATATAATGTTACTTACCCTACATTATTCATCTCATATGCATACGTATATACTGTACTCTATACCATCGACTGTATCCTTATGTAATACATGTATCACTAGCCACTTTAACTATGCCACTTTGTTTACATACTCATCTCATATGTATATACTGTACTCGATACCATCTACTGTATCTTGCCTATGCTGCTCTGTACCATCACTCATTCATATATCCTTATGTACATATTCTTTATCCCCTTACACTGTGTACAAGACAGTAGTTTTGGAATTGTTAGTTAGATTACTTGTTATTACTGCATTGTTGGAACTAGAAGCACAAGCATTTCGCTACACTCGCATTAACATCTGCTAACCATGTGTATGTGACAAATAAAATTGGATTTGATTTGATTTGAAAGGCTTCACTGTCATGGTGCACAGTTGAGGTCTGCACAGACCGATTTCTTCATCCTGCTCCAGCCCACACCGCTCTGCTTTCTGTCCAACTCCCACCCACTCCTGCAAGAACTGGTCCCAAACCCAACTACAGTCCCCAAACCCAACCGCAGTCCCAGAATGTTATTTTAGGCGTATGTGACGCAGCTCACTTGCCAGCCATGGTCCCAGCAATTTTTCGTCCTATAGGCAATATCAAATGCTATAAATAACTTAATAAATAGGTTAAATTACCAGATATTTTCACATGGCCCTTACATTGTATTACTGGGCCATGTCAGACAACATTCTAGATGTCATTTGAAGAGATGGGGAGACTTGCACTTTCTCTTGAGCAGTTTTTATAGCCTACATTTTAGGAGTGGGAAGATTTTCAGACGGAGAAATATGGGTAATCAATATTTTAGCCTATTTCTAGGCAATGTAGTGAACTATAGCCTAATCATAGGCCTATTTAGTAAGTACATTTCCTTGGAAAGATAACTGCCGCGTGCTTCTCTGCCCATGTATACATAGGCTATAGCCTACTCTATTTAATTGAGACCATACACACACCAGGTATGGCTTCTGAACAGGAAGCAGCAAGAAGGATGACAGATACACTTGCTACATGTGCACAGTCCTATAGGATTTAGCCTACCTTTTAGGAGGAGGATTTGCATGCAGAGAAATAAATGGGTAATCCATACTTTGGAAAATTAAAACGTGCAATGTTCACTCACCATAGTAGCCTAACCTATGTGCGCATTGTGCCTTTTCCTTTTCAATTATGATTATATTTTTTGATTTGCACTTCAACTCACGTTGGTTGATCGCCCTCTTCTTCTTTTCATTATCAATATTTCTTTACAGACACTGTGGTAAACTACAGTCTAATCATATTTAGGTTAATTTCATATTCAAGTTAACTGCCACGTGATTCTCCACCTATGTAGGCAGCCTTCTCTATTTCAATGAGACCACTAAGGTTGCACATTCTGGGGAATATTCAGAGGTGGAAACTTTCCGTGGGAATATATGGGAATTAACGGAAATATATGCACATTAATAATGATACCATTTAAATGTAGATTTTTTGCATTGGATATATTTACCATATCATAAGTAGACAGAAACATAAACCTTTTACCTTATCATAAGTAGACAGAAACATAAACCTTTTACCTTATCATAAGTAGACAGAAACATACATATTTTACCTTATCATAAGTAGACAGAAACATAAACCTTTTACCTTATCATAAGTAGACAGAAACATAAACCTTTTACCTTATCATAAGTAGACAGAAACATAAACCTTTTACCTTATCATATGGAGACAGAAACATAAACCATTTACCTTATCATAAGGAGGCAATTGCAAATGATTAAATCCTTCCAACAGAAATTTAAAAAACAATTTAGTAATGATTTGAACTTTAATTAAATGAATGCCTCTTCACATGGGATGAATTCACTGAACAACAAAAGAAAGGGAATATTGAATGATCCCCTTTGATTGCATCTCCCAAAAACGTTTTCACCGTACATCTGTAAAATGATAGTCTAGAAACTAAAGCTTTGGTGGTCTTCCTCTTCCTCTCTTCCATGTCTTCTCCCTGGACCTCCTCAATGTCCACCACCTCTTGAACATCTTACTCTGAGGCCTCATCTTCACTGTCACTTTCCAACCTCGTTGAGGATGGCTTGTTGTCAGGCTCAAAAAGCCTCAAATTTGCCCGGATGGCCACCAATTTTTCAACCCTTGTCAGCCTGTTGCGTGCTTTGGAGTGTGTGTTCCCAAACAAGGACCAGTTGCACTCTGACACGACTGATGTTGGTGGGATTTGGAGGAGGATGGAGACAACAAGGGAAAGAGCCTCAGATCCACAAAGTCCCTTCCACCAGGTGGCTGATGAGATATGTTGGCATGACTGCCATATTGCATCTTCATCCCAAAGCCCTTGCTTGGAAGTGTACTTTGCCAGACTGCCAAGCACCTTGCCATCATCCAGGCCAAGGTGGCGAGACACGATAGTGATGACACTATAGGCCCTGTTGATCTCGGCACCAGACAGGATGCTGACAGCATAATTGGGGTCCAACATTACGCTGCGGCGTGTATGAGCTTCAGGCAGAAGTCTTCCCGCTTTTTGATGTATTTCAGAACTGCAGTTTCCTCTGCTTGAAGCAACAGTGAAGTGGACAGTGTAGTATGGATTTCTTCTCTTACATCTGCAAGCAGAGTCTGAACATCAGACAGGATGGCATTGTCTCCCTCAATCTGTGCAATGGCTACTGCTATAGGTTTCAGGAGTTTCAGGCTGCTTTACCACTCTCTCCCAAAATACATCATCCAGGAGGATCCTTTTGATGGGGCTGTCCATATCGGCAGACTGTGATATGGCCATTTCTTGGAGAGTCTCCTTCCCCTCCAGGAGACTGTCAAAGATGATGACAACACCACCCCAATGGCTGTTGCTGGGCAGCTTCAATGTGGTGCTCTTATTCTTCTCACTTTGCTTGGTGAGGTAGATTGCTGCTATAACTTGATGACCCTTCACATACCTAACCATTTCCTTGGCTCTCTTGTAGAGTGTATCCATTGTTTTCAGTGCCATGATGTCCTTAAGGAGCAGATTCAATGCATGAGCAGCACAGCCAATGGGTGTGATGTGAGGGTAGGACTCCTCCACTTTAGACCAAGCAGCCTTCATGTTCGCAGCATGGTCTGTCACCAGTGAAAATCCCTTCTGTGGTCCAAGGTCATTGATGACTGCCTTTAGCTCATCTGCAATGTAGAGACCGGTGTGTCTGTTGTCCCTTGTGTCTGTGCTCTTGTAGAATACTGGTTGAGGGGTGGAGATGATGTAGTTAATTTTTCCTTGACCACGAACATTCAACCACCGATCAGAGATGATTGCAATACAGTCTGCTTTCTCTATGATTTGCTTGACCTTCACTTGAACTCTGTTGAACTCTGCTTCCAGCAAATGAGTAGATAAAGCATGTTTGGTTGCAATACACATTGCATGTGAGCATCAAAGGTGAACCAGTTGCATACACAGCTCAAGCAAGACATTCATCAGCATTTCTCTGACAACGTTCCTCCATTGAGTCAAAAAACTTCTGATTCCAGGAGGACCATGAGCTGCTGCTATCGATAAGGTGTCTGATTCATAATTTTCACCTCAAATAGAAGTAGAGGGACTTTTGTCAGAGGTTGCGTGTTGTGAGCGCTGAGGGAACTTTATGCACTTGGCCAGATGATTCTGGATCTTTGTTGTATTCTTCACATGTGATTTGGCACAGTATTTGCAAATGTACACAGCTCTTCCTTCTACATTAGCTGCAGTGAAATGTCTCCACACATCAGATAGTGCCCGTGGCATTTTCCTCTAAAGGGTAGAAAAAAATGTGTAAAAAACAAACAAATACAATTCCAAGTACAGATAAATAGTTAAGCAGTTAGATTAAACATCTCCTTTGTAAGATAAATGTTTTAAAATGAAACATGTCAATTAACATTCCTCAGTTAGCAGGCTCAAGCTAAAGCTAAAAAAACTATAAAACTGCACAGCGTATGTGATTAGAACTAGATTAAGCATACGACACAATTAAACAGACCAATAACAGCAATAAAACAAACATACCAAAACAAGCTAAAACCCAAATGGTAGCAAAAAATAACTAGCAGAAATTGTTAACAAGTTAGAAATGATTTAAACACACTTTGCTGCAGGCTACTATTTACTAGTTAACAAAAAATCCTGTACGTCATAGAAAATATGTTCACCCCACCCAGTATTCCCAGGGTGGCAGGTAGCCTAGTGGTTAGATCATTGGGCCAGTAACCGAAATGTTGCTAGATTGAATCCCCGAGCTAACAAAAATATGTTGTTCAACCCTGTTCCTAGGCCATCATTGTAAATAAGAATGTGTTCTTAACTGACTTGCCTAGTTAAATAAAGGTTAAAATAAAAAATTGTAATCAAAACTTACCAGAAAGCATGTAGTTCTTGGCTCAACAGTGTAGTAGTGTGGGCTCAATAGCATAACATTAGTGTGCAAGATTTTGAGAATCAGCTGTACATGTGATGGAAGAATACACTGTGCATGCAGAGGGTTGCAATATCAACCAAAATATGCCACAAGACCTAGAATTGCCTTATGTGTATCCCACAAAAAGGGTTCACTGTTATAAGCAAACTTTTTTGATGACTTTAAGCAAAATTCCCCAAATTCCCAGGCGTAACTTCCTATGGAAAATGTCTTTTTTTGCAACCCTAGAGACCATACATACTAGGCACTAGTAGCGATTTTAGCATGTAAATCTTGATGGGGCAAAAAAAAAAGTGGGATGCATGCCAGCAAAGCCATTACACAACACAACACTAAACAATACATTCATTGCACTATAACGTGTGCCCACAAAATGTTCAGGCCTACATAAAGCTGTCCCAACAGCAGTCCCAACATCCTACCACTGCTACACCTGGCTGTCAGCAGAGCCTTATCTGGCAGCTAAACAGTTCATTCAGCCTCATTTACTGCCTTTTAAAAAAACAGCTGGTATGGCTGACTTGCTTAGACAAATGTGGTTTCTAATTACAATTGAGATGCACAAAGTATAGCATAAGGGGACGACAAGCGGATAAGAGGCAATCCGTAATTTCGATTAAGACATTAATGAGCGAACTTGGACAGACGTAGTGAATATAGCTTTTGAAATGTACAGCGACAGAATTCAGAACATGGGCCATTCTTACAGTGTTCTCCCTGTACACCAAATCAGAACTGTAGGATAAATAAAGGGGGGTAAATAGACACATGGGCTACTAACATCTTATTAGCTACATATCTCCCTGGCATATTACATAATTTATGCAGCAGCATACAATACATATTTTGATTCACCTTGTTGTGCTGTGCTCACTTGAACAGGAAGGTGGTGCGGCGGGCCTTTGTGCGCAAAGTTTGCTTTCAAAATAACTGGGAACTCTGAAAAAAAACAAGGTCGAATCATGATGACGTCATTGATCTTCAGGTTGTAGCTCTAGAAAGAGGGCGGATTTACAATTCCGAGTTGGACCGTTCAAAACATATTTTCAAAGTCGGAGCTCATTTATTCCCGATTTCCCAGTTGTCTTGAACTCACTGAAGTCAAGTTTTCACAGTTCCGAGTTAATAGTTGTTTTGAGCGCGGCACAAATCATGCTTCATTGACAGCATGGCCAATGTTGAATGTTTATCATTTATAACTAGGAAAAGAGCCCCATGATCCCAGATTTGGGACCACACAGCCACTGTCACTGATTCCTTCCAAACCACTCATTGTTGAATTTGCGATTTCATAACTTGCTGTGTAATGTTTATGTCCAATGGCCGATGAGCACCGATATGTTTTATCTATCATTTCTCTTCATTATTTCTCTACATATGACAGGGATTAAAAAGGATTTGCCAGTAGATTGTCGACTTGATTCATTATGATGACTGCTCTAGCTAAGATTTTGAAAGTATGATGTTGACATGATCAGTCGATTCAAAGCTACTGTACATATAACGTGATTTGAAGTCATTTTACCTGTGGCCAATGACCTTGATCCTTCTTGGATGGGCACTACCAATGTAACACTATAGCAGCTCCCAAATGGCTAGAATTTTCGAGGTCTACCCTTAGACTTGGTGGTGACATAGTGTCCTCATGAGTGACAGAACACTGAGTCAATCACGGCGCAACGCTCCGTATTTTCTGCTGGCTTGCCCCACCGCCACAGAAAGCACTGAGCTAGGTTGAAACACCTGCATTTTGGAGCTGCCTTACTCAAGAAAACATCCACCTCTTCTCTCTACCTCCCCTACTGTATGTATGCAGATTTATTAACTCAATGATATATATATTTGACATTGTCTGCAAACTGAGACACGTATTAATGCTAAAATAAGATGAAAAACATGTAAGCCCCAAATTATTATTTTTTTGCAAAAAATGTGTGGCTCAAATTGAATGACGAGTTGCTACTGCTAGGCACACTTTAACTGCCTAACTAGGAGAGGTAGGCTACTGAAGTTGATGCAGTGAATTATGACTGTGTGAATAATGTGAAAAATATGTGCTTTTAATACAATAGGTAGGCTTAACACAGAAAAAGCAGAAAGAGGACCGTTTCAGAATAATCTGTTGGACAACACAAATATTTTCATTTTTAAGTCGCTTAATTAAAGCTACGGTCTGGGATCTGGGAATAATTATAATTTCAATTACTGAACCATTAATTCTATTATTGGATAATATAATGTACAGTGCCTTCAGAAAGTATTCAGACCCCTTGACTTTTTCCACATTTTGTTACGTTACAGCCTTATTCTAAAATGTATTAAATCATTTTTTCCCCCTCATCAATCTACACACAATACCTGTCATGTATTGTCATGTTGTGTCTCTGTCCTTTCCTTTCACCCTGTCTCCCTCTGCTGGTCGTATTAGGTTACCTTTTCTCCCCCGCTTTCCCCCAGCTGTTCCTTGTCTCCTCCTGACTACCTCGTCACCCCGTTTCCCACCTGTTCCCTTTTTCCTTCTGATTAGTCCCCTATATCTCTCTCTGTTTTTGTTCCTGTCCTTGTCGGATTCTTGTTTGTTGTGTTTCATGCCTGAGCCAGACTATCGTCATGTTTGCTGTAACCTTGTCCTGTCCTGTCGGAATCTGCCGGTCTATCTGAGCCTACCTATGTTTGGTTATTAAAGAAGCTCTGTTTAAGTTAGTTCGCTTTTGGGTCCTCATTCACTCACCGTAACAATACCCCATAATGACAAACCAAAAACAGGTTTTAAGAATTTTATGCTAAAAAAAGGCTGTAACGTAACAAACCGTGGAAAAAGTTGAGGGGTCTGAATACTTTCCGAAGGCACTGTATAAATGCACGCCGAGGTAATTATTTGTCATGCCTCATTTTAGGACGATCAGATGGTGACAGGGTTCTCAGCAGAGTCAGGCAGCCAGGGAAGACCAGTCTGTGATGGAGGTGAGGTGAGATGAATTTTTGCAGATACAACACTTTATTCTCTCTTTCCAGCAAACACGACAAGCCAGATGCAATTTTAAGGCAGTCTGACAAACCTCCTAAGTTGATTTCCAAACTGCATCAAGGGTTGATAGAGGCTTTTCCCAATGACCCAAAACATGAAAACAAAAATGTGAGGAAGACCTGGGAGACGCTATTGATGATGATGAATGGATACAGATATGTTAGAATGCCCAGCCAGGTTCATATAATCTCAGGCATAAATTACTGTAGTTTAAGACCACCCATAGAACGTACTATATGCCAGTGAAACTGAATATCATGCACTCAGAAATTGTTTTATTCTGCTGGAGGTGTAAAACACAAAAGGGGACATATTTGCATATGTTGTGGTCTTGTGAAGGCTGGCTGAACTCCAGCAAAGAGTAGGTTCTTTCATCTCAGCATGTCTACAGAGTCTCCCTTCTCCCTGTTTTTGTTTGCTTGGAAATGTTGATACTGGAGACTGTTATCAGAAGAAACTGTAACCTAGCATTTATAGTGGCTAATAAATGCATTGATATTAATTGAAAGGTTGGTTATCCTCCCACAATGTATGAAATAAATGTCAAGTTATGTACAGTATCACTAGCTTTATTTTAAGATTAAGGGTATACTGTGCAACTTTTATAAGGATAACTGAATTATCATGGATCTAGTTCAGTCTCATCACCATTTTAACATATTTAATAATCTCTTACCTAACTTGATGACTGTGAACATTTTTGCTGACTTTTTGTTGTTCTAAATAGAGACGGCTTGAAGGGTCATGGGTCATATTAGATTGTGCAGAAATCCAGGAAATGTGCTTTAGATGCTCCAAAATATGTGAGGACCCTCATACACCCTGCCAAGTTATGTCCCCCTCTGCAAATAGCACTGCTGGGTGACTTAAAAAGTTGTATATCAATAATATATAATATAATAATACTCTCAGCAAAAAAATATATGTTAAATGTACAAAATGTAGAATTTATGAAAATAGAAAGGTTCATAACTTTTGTGAAACATCAAAGCACAGTTGAAAAATAAATTGCAAATAGAATTCAAACCTTGATGGTGTTCAGAGATAGATGGGATGGGGTGAGTGGAGCTGAAGGATGGGACTGGATGGTGTTCAGAGATAGATGGGAGGGGTTGAGTGGAGCTGAAGGATGGGACTAAAAACAATCAAAAGATAACTATTGTAAAATATACTATACTATAAAAATTAAATATATATAGTATGCATAAGCCGGAAATAGAAGCCTAATAAGTGTTGTTGTCCATTAGTTAACTCCAATCAGGGGAGGGATGGTATGGTTAGGGGAAAATAATAAAGGAAATTATATTAAAAAAAAATATATATACAGTTCCAGTCAAAGGTTTGTCCACACCTACTCGCTCAAGGGGTTTTCGTAATTTTTACTATTTTCTACATTGTAGAATAGTAGTGAAGACATCAAAACTATGAACTAACAGATATGAAATCATGTAGTAAACAAAAAAGTTTCAAATGAAAATATATTTTAGATCTTTCAAATTAGCCACCCTTTGCCTTGATGACAGCTTTGCACACCCTTTGCATTCTCTCAACCAGCTTCACATGGAATGTTTTTCCAACAGTCTTCAATGAGTTCCCACATATGCTGAGCACTTGTTGGCTGCTTTTCCTTCACTCTGCAGTCCAACTCATCCCAAACCACCTCCATTGTGTTGAGGTCAGGTGATTGTGGAGGCCAGGTCATCTGATGCAGCACTCCGTCACTCTCCTTCCTGGTCAAATAGCCCTTTCACAGCCTGGAGGTGTGTTGGGTCATTGTCCTATTGAAAACAAATGATAGCCCCACTAAGCGCAAACCAGATGGGATGGCGTATCACTGCAGAATGCTGTGGTAGCTGTGCTGGTTAAGTGTGCTTTGAATTCCAAATAAATCACAGAGAGTGTTACCAGCAAAGCACCCCCACACCATCCCACCTCCTGCTCTATGCTTCACGGTGGGAACCACACATGTGTAGATCATCCGTTCCCCTACTACGCGTCTCACAAAGACACAGCGGTTGGAACAAAAAATCTCAAATTTGGACTCATCAGACCAAAGGACAGATTTCCACCAATCTAATGTTCATTGCTCATGTTTTTGGCCCCTTGCAAGTCTCTTCTTCTTATTGGTGTCCTTTAGTAGGGGTTTATTTGCAGCAATTCAACCACGAAGGCCTGATTCATGCAGTCACCGCTGAACAGTTGATGTTGTGATGTGTCTATCACTTGACCTCTGTTATCTTCTGTATACCACCACTACCTTGTCACAACACAACTGATTGGCATAATCGCATTAAGAAGAAAAGACGTTTCACAATTGAACTTTTAACAAGGCACACCTGTTAATTGAAATGCATTCCAGGTGGCTCATGAAGCAGGTTGAGAGAATGCCAAGAGTGAGCAAAGCTGTCATCAAGGCAAAACTTTGAAGATTCTCAAATTGAAAATATATTTTGATTTGTTTAACAATTTCTTGGTTACTACATGATTCTATATGTGTTAATTCATAGTTTTGATGTCTTCACTATTATTCTACAATGTAGAAAATAGTCCAAATTAATAAAAACACTTGAACGAGTAGGTGTGTCCGAACTTTTGAATGGGACTGTATGCCCCCCCAACCCCCACCCCACCACCCTTCTAAAACCAAAGTTGCGCCCCTGTGACCAACATATGACATAATGAAATAAACTCAGCAAAAAATAAATGTCCTCTCACTGTCAACTGCATTTATTTTCAGCTAACTTAACATGTGTAAATATTTGTATGAGCATAACTATATTCAACAGATGAGACATGAACTGAACAAGTTCCACAGACATGTGACTAACAGAAATTGAATAATGTGTCCCTGAACAAAGGGGGGGTCGAAATCAAAAGTAACAGTCAGTATCTGGTGTGATGTTCGGATGTACCGATCCTGTGCAGGTGTTGTTACACGTGGTCTGCCACTGCGAGGACGATCAGATGTCTGTCCTGTCTCCCTGTAGAGCTGTTTTATGCGTCTCACAGTATGGACATTGCAATGAATTGTCCTGGCCACATCTGCAGTCCTCATGCCTCCTTGCAGCATGTCTAAGGCACGTTCATGCAGATGAGCAGGGAGCCTGGACATCTTTCTTTATTCTTTTTCAGAGTCAGTAGAAAAGCCTCTTTAGTATCCTAAGTTTTCATGACTGTGACCTTAATTGCCTACCGTCTGTAAGCTGTTAGTGTCTTAACGACCGTTCCACATGTGCATGTTCATTAATTGTTTATGGTTCATTGAACAAGCATGGGAAACTGTGTTTAAACCCTTTACAACGAAGATCTGTGAAGTTATTTGGATTTTTATCTTTGAAAGACAGGGTCCTGAAAAAGGGACGTTTATTTCT